>NC_091825.1:157525344-157767844 GCF_038994185.2 Dermacentor albipictus | reverse complement strand
TGGCTGATTTCCATATAATCATTTTCGGGATAGTTTCGATAAATCAAGAGTTACAGCGGTTGTTTGTAACCGTACTCCCTCTGTAGACGGCCATGTATTGACAGTAGACGCAAATTTTGTGTAGCCACGTGCTACACAAGAGTGTTTTTCCGCGCGCGAAAGAAGCCCGCCAATGAACGCAATGTGCCTCGAGCGGCCAGTAGCGCGGCAATTTTGCGTGTGTTTGCGGGCTTCTTTCACGCTCGGAAAAACACTCTTATGTAGCACGTATTGAGCAACAGAAAACTACAGTATTGAACTTTTTCATGTTGCTCTACAATTTTCTCATTGGCGCTTTTCATCTAATTATAATTTTTCAGAAATCGATTACTTAAGACTATTTATCTAATTAGGCGGAATGAAAAAAAAAATGTTTGACTATCTCCAAGTGACGGCGAACAGCATTACTTTTGTTCTGTCCAGCTACGTGGCATTTTGCATATTTTAAAGCCTTGGCTAAAGTTAGCTGGGACACCCTGTATACATTCGCTGTATAAGCATCAAATCACATTACATTTTCCGTTGCATAACGCGTGGGCAAAAGCAAATCCAGCGGCTGGCTGACGTCATGTCATTGTGAAAGCGATATAACTTTGAGAATACCGCATTTGCGAGGGCTAACGTAAGCGTCGTCTGTCTGATCGTCGCATCACTTCATGCGAACGACGCAGGCATTGTCGGACAGCATAGCGCGCAATAGAAATACGCGCGGGCCGCACGTTTCCTTCTCTTTTATGCCCCGATTAAATAACTTTAGGCTCTCAGAAACACGAGACAGGAACTCGGCGTATTATAGCCTGCGTTACGGCTATCAAAGACACGAAAGGTGCCCGCAATTTCGCGCCATTTCACCCGAAAGATGGTTCGTAGGAAGCAGATGACAATCCCTTTGCGAGTTACTTCTCAGGAACTGGCAGAAGAAGCACGGCTGCAAGTAGCGCATATCAAACCTTCGCTGAACAAAGAAGACAGTTCTCGACGGCTCGTTCTCACGTTTTACGAGAGAACTGCGCGAAGACAATACTTCCAATCCCGACGTGCACGTTTGTTAAATTTTTATTGTGACTAGCACGACTGGTCAAACTCAGAAGATGCACTTCGACGATTGAAATGAGCACAGTTAATTTTTTTTTGCTCGCGCACGAATACGTCGGCGGCAATGACAGCGCGTGTGGCAAAATATGGCCTAGTATGCGAGCACACGAAGTGGCGCACTAGAATGTGTTGCTGTCTATATATACGTGTTGCTGGATTGCACTCTATGCAGCAGCTACGGTACAAACAGAAGGCTGTAGGGCAATCACCCAACATTACTTGAGATGATAATTGGACCATGTCCAGTTACTGGCTCTGAAAGGAGAGCTTTTAGGGCAGTGAAATCCTTTTTCATCTGTACAGCTGTGTGCTCAAAATAAGGACTACTTAATGCAGCAGATCACTTCCGATGTTGATTTGTCCCCCCCTACCACCTACTTATTTATGTGCTTGTCTTTGCGTGTGCAAAAGTGTCTGTTTTATTACATCGAAGCTGCCTATGGATAGGGTTCGGCGCATTTTTGTCCTCCTTCAAGAAAAAAAAAAACTATCGTCATCAATGGTTCGTACCCACGTAATCACGCACAAAATGCAATGGCTCATAGCTCCGTAAGGCAGAGGCTGCAAGCACTCAGCCTATAGTGAAGCGAAGAGTGCTTATGTTCTATCTAGTCACGCATGGAACATACAGAACAGCATGTAGAAAGCTGACGTTATCCATGGCTCATACCTACGTAAGCAATTGCTCATACCCCTGTAAGCAAGGAAAAAATGCAATGGCTCACAGCCGCGTAAAGTTCATGGGTACTCACTTTGCGTGGGTCAGTTACGATGACACTGCCCCTGTGGTCACTGTCGGTTATTCCAATGCGGTTATGTCGGAACGGAAAGGGAGCGGCTAGCGCGTTTTGTGTTGCAGACATATCGCTTCGCGATGCCACACCGGTCCGGCCCAATCGACCACCCGGCGGCGTACGTGCATTGATTTGACAATATAAAAAAAATGGCCAGGCTTAGCTTGGTTAAGCCAAGAATGCGTTGCATATTGCGCGAGTTGGGGCCCAGCTTTTCCTCCGGCTGTCGTGACGTCACGTCACGTGGTTGCGCTAAAGATCAATGGTGGCTGCCCGGCCGCGCCCAAGGGCTGAACTGAGTGATTGCAATATGCAACGCATAAGAATAGAAGCAACTTAATAACAAACATAGCAAACTTAAAAGAGAATACACGCACTTATGAGACGCGCAGCAATGAACAATGGCTCATACCCTCAATGGTGGCTGCCAGGCCGCGCCCAATGGCTGAACTGAGTGATTGCAATATGCAACGCATAAAAATGTGTTTGCAGTTGGGACTATGCCGATCAGTGTGCATCATAGCGACCACAAGGCCATTCTGACCATCGACACTAAGTGACAATGAGTAATGCAATAAAGTCTTTACTACAAGCTTTCTTACATGGTCTAAATATATATACACACAGTTGGAAAGTTAAGCCTTGACCAAAACAGGACGGGGCCGTTTTCCAGCCCCTGACAATTATATATATATATATATTGAAATTAAATGGAAAATTGAAAATTAATTCTGTGTCACATCTGCGTCGTGTGCTAAACAGCTTCGTTGGTCGTCCACCTTCACAGGTTGGATTGGCTAATGGTTTTTATTATTAATGGATGTTTCATATTTAAGTTCCTCGTTTTGAGCAATTTCTTTTCTTTGATATAAGAAACTGGACTTGCCGGAGGCGCCGCTGCTCACAGCTTCTCTAGTTGTCCCCTCCGTTGAACCTTGCCTGTACCTACCACGAACCATACAGCAGTCATGCACAGCCAGCATATTTCTATAATATTTATTGATAGATTCGAATTTGACCTGATGATTTTATAGGTGTATAAGTTCTTTCCTTCGAGGTTGCTTATGTCGTGTCAGTATAATGTGAACACAGGTGCGTTGTGTTATGAATGATCGTGTGTGTTGGAGGGAATGCTAATGCACTGATGTTTATCTTAGTTCAAGTGTATATGGTTTATGCATCCTAAAGAGTTTGTGCGCGTCATAAAGTGCCATAAAGAGGACGCTACGGTGTTTGATTTGGCTTCAGCTTGACACTTAGTTGTCGCACCGCCTCCTCAGGGGGACTGCAGTGTGCCTTTACATTCAGCGGGAATGCGGACAGAGGCTTGTCGCGAACGCCTCTCGTAAGCGCATAAATTGTTCTTGCAAATATTACGGGTCTCTATGTGCCACACATAAGGATGCGTGGCATATATAGAAGCGCATAATGTCCCGATTCAACGTCGTTTCGTAAGAGCAGCGCCCGACGCGGGCTACGGGCGCAACACATCCCCGGGAGCATTTGTTTGACCTGCTGAGCCTCTGCTTAAGCGCGAAGAGGTTGAACGCTGCACCACTCGGGCATTACGCATGCCCTCCTTTCGCTGAATGGCCGAGCTTTCCGCGAGCCACGTTGGCCAAGAATATATGGAGAGCTCGACGACCCGTCCCGACGGCCGCCTCTGTGCTGCACCATTAATTCAGCTGATACAGGAAACTGGCGCACAGCGGAACTCTGTCTCATACCGTGCGCAGGTTTGGCCGTGGGTGGTGCTTGCGTCAGCTCCTGCACAGAGCGACCGTCGCGACGTCGTGGCGAAAGACGGAGGCCGCATGCGAAAGGAGCCTCGCGTGGTGGGCGTGCGGGCATTCCGAGCGGGGCGCAGCTGCGCCGCGCAGTGCGGTGCGGAAGAGCGAGCTGTCCTTGACACAGCAGAGCACGCCAACTCCATGCCGCCGGCCTTGACAGACGCCCGATATGCCGATTCCACTGTCCACCCGGCAGCAACGTGAGGTGCTTGGGTAAACGTCCAACGGCTGTCACGGGTGTTACAGACAAGCAATCAACAAATAATAATAATACAAAAAATTCGCTCCTAAATGCCTTCATACGTAATAACTATGTTTTCTGGGTGTCTAAGTTATATGTAATGGACTTTTCTTGCCATCCGCCTACATTGAAGAAACCCGTGTGCGCCCTAACCACCGCATCGAATAAGCCGACAACGTCTTACGACAGGCTGTTGATTTATTGATCCGTTCATAGCGTTTACCGTATCGAGGCTACACTGGAGTTATGCGAGATGCAGTTGTGGAGGGCCACGGATTCATTTTGTATCCACATGGGGTTTTGTAAATCAAATCCACGAACTGCAGTAGGGCGCCATAGAGACTGATCCACCGCGCTGGCTTATGTGCATGAAATTCGTAGGATCCATACATTGTTATTATATATATATATATATATATATATATATATATATATATATATATATATATATATATATGTTGGTGGCGCGGGGCATATGACTTTCTGCCATAGAGGTGGCGACTACTGCACTTAAAAACGTGTTGCTGGGCTAGTTGGTACATGTCCCGTCTATGCACGTATTCCTTTTGTGGTCGTCTGTTACGCGCAAGTACCTACTTACCACGGCATTAACGGCATTAACAAATTTGCAATGCACTTCAATAATGTTTCAACATAAAGTTGTGGGACACAAATTCGGATGCAAACACCGCAAAAATTTAGTTGCAGAGGAGCCCTTCCGAGAGATTTGCGCCTTATGTTGCTGTGTAAATTTATAAGTGCGCTGTCACAAACCTAAGTCATAAAAGGTCACCGCTATTCTGGCAAAATGGCGTTGAAACGTAGTATTACATGGGAGTCTGCCGCAATGTGAGCTTCGAGGAGGAGGCTTCATCATTTCGTGAATAATGAACTTCTTTTCATTGAGAGCAAAGGGGAAAATAAGGAAAGTAACAAACGCGGTAGAAATCTAAGTCATCTCGTCTTTTCTGAAATGAGTGCAATAACGACCTGGAGCCGTATAACGTAAAACTATTCCAATATGTTTCTATTCCAATCTCCTGACGTCAAATTTGCGTAACCACCAACGCAAGCACCGGGCGGTCACCCGCAAGGTTGTCTGAATAGACCTATCACACGCTCTCCTCCTTCATAGGAGGTCACTTTTGTTTGCTTGAAAAACGAATAACATTGCCTTCACTGAGCGGCTTGTCGTATCTAATTGGCTGACAAGAGGCGAGGAGAACGCTCAAGTGGAGAGGAATTCGATGGGGACGAGCCACTGCACTGAAAGTCGATAACCGGATGAAGAGGGTGGTGCCGGCGTCTACGATTGGTCGGCTTTCCCTTACTTAGCTTGCGGTGGCTGGTCGAAAATCACGGTGGCATGCAACGGAAGCTCAAGAATGACGCTAAAATGGACCCTCAGCAAAGAAGAGTTGGCAGAATGAGGGCGTAAACGTGCCGAAAGTGCTCGAGAACGTTACACGGCCACGCAAGAAGTTTTATTATTCGCAAATACACCCATGCTTTCCGGCAGGTGTGAGTAGCCAGCGTCTGAGCGATCGGCGGCAGCCATCTTCTATTCCTTTCGGAACGGGGCAGCCTGCGGCTATTCCGAAGAAAATTCAGTTTTGTTCGGCATATTAATACATCTTTATCGCGTACGCGTCACTTTGACGCGGTGAGTTCTTGCGGTTTTGTGACGTCGCGTGACAGGCAGGTGAAGTGGGTGAAGCCCGAAAACTTTTTACCAATAGCCGAGGGCTAATGGCGAAAAGGGGTCGAATCAGAAATAACTGTATTTCTTTTTTCTGTGAAATGACGCATAATCAGTGTGTACACATCATATCAGATGGGGAGGTATCGCGGTTTTCGTGACGTCATGTGACAGACAGGTGAAGTGGGGGTGGTCGAAAAATGTTTTTGACCAATCGTGGAGGGCTGATAGCAGAATTGGAATAGAAAAGTTTGGAATAGTTTTACGTTATAGCGCCCCTGTTTTATAGATCTTTTTGCTAGCGTCTTGCTGTCGAAAGATGGAATTGAAATCATGGTGGAACTAATTGCAGCGACCTTTCCGCATGCAATGGTCATCACCTGCGTACAACAGTGTATAAGCCACGGAATATAATGTATGTACTTGTGCGTGTGCACATACACGGTACATTAAAGAACACGGACTTATTGAAGTCATTTTCGTTTCTGAATTGTAGTCCGTGCGTCTGTCTTCTGTCTTTACATGTTAAATTGGTCTTGGCAAAACATATTCAGAAGAACACCCAATACCCATAATTCGAGAACATAACAATAGCCGGTTACCTTAACAGTACCCTGTCTTTAGTATATGTATTTATGTGGTTGCACTGTAGGCTTCAGTGGTGATCTTCAGGTGCATTGGGAGACTTGTAAGTGTGACTTCGCTTTTAAAGCGAACAATTCCGTGCATCTACCCGAGGATTTGGCGTTCGTCGTCGTTTCCTCGCTGAATATATCGGGTGTGTTTTGTTTAGCTGCACCGAATCTTTAATGGTGCGTGTGGCAGATAGCGCATTTATAATCCTTTATTTTAATTAGTCGGTGACACGGCCATTACTTATACGAGAAATCTAAATGCTTAATTGAATAGTTACTATAATTACGCTAATGCGCTTTTTCATTCGTTACTTTAGGGCACGTATTTTAATCTATGAACTGTAGCTAGTGAGTTTGCAAGGCATTTCGGATTAGAACGAATTATGAGTATGGCACTGGTTTAGAGATGAGTGCCGTCAAACATGCGATAAGAATGCCTGTATAGTTCCACTTAATTTTTTAAAGAAAACGCTCTTTCTTAAATTGAAGCAAGAAGGTAACTGGATGAAGAAACTTGCCGCAAGTGGGCAACGATCCCGCTTCTTCGCATTACGCTTGCGATGCTCTACCACGTGAGCTACCGTGGTGCCGTTTCCCCATCCACTTTCTTGGGCATTTATGCTTTACAACTAGAACTAAAATTGGGAGTGTGAGCCAGTGTTCTTCTTTGTTTACTTTCATTTCAATTAATTTATCATCTCTTTGATTCATTTAGTAAGTACAAGTAATTGCCCATATGTGTGTGCTTGGTGTGATTGTTTGCTGGCTTCTTATGATATGATTATAAACATAGGGCCCCTCGGTTAATCCCCCTTTCTTCTCGTTCATTACATAAAGAGGGTCTCGAATTCGGCAACATTGATACCTTCAGATAGCATGTGTGGGTTCATCGACCAGTTGCCTTCACCTCAAACCTGGTCGAAATTTCCGGAGTCATCCACTAGGGCGTGCCTCATAATCAGAAAGTGGTTTTGGGACGTAAAGCTCCACAATGTTTTTTCACCTCAAACGATCACGTACTCGTGACGCCTGCGGCACAAAGGATGTTCCACATCCGACGTCAATGTTTGTGAGTGGTGGCGCTGGTTCAGACTCCCAGGTTTAGTTCTTGTAGTAAAAGATAAATACCCAAGAAAGTAGATGGGGATACGGCACCGCGGTAGCTCAATTGGTAGAGCACCGCATGCGTAATGCGAAGACGCGGGCTCGTATCCCAGCTGCGGGCAGTTGCTTTTTCATCCACTTTCATTTACATTAATTTATCCTTTCTTTAATTCACTTAGTAAGTACAATTTCTTCAATGTGGTCCTTGGTGTCATTGTTTGTTGGCTTCTTATGAAATGATTATATATTTGTGCATAAGATCTGGCTCTTTCGTGCACCTTTTACCACCATAACCCCCTAAAGGGCTCTCGGTACGCTCCCATGTACCAACTTTTGCTGGAACAACAAGATAAGTAGCGACGTACGCTGAGGTCCGGCGCTAAATTCCACGGGCATAGCTGCTGCCTTGAACCAACGGTGTTGCGTGCGCCTCGGCATAGGACTCAAGAGTGGCCGAAAACTTTGGCGCGTAACGACCGCAGCCAAAGGGTCTGCCTTATGTCCCCCCACTTCCCTCTAAGCTGCGTCGTCCGGGTGCCCAGCCGGGTGCCTGAGTATTCGCGGGAGCTAGCTTCCTTCCGCTCTCTAGTGCGGCGCGTGGCACGCCCATGCCAAGATGGCCGGAAATGAAGGCGGACGGGTCGCGGGCTTTACTTTGGGCGGCCGTCACGTCTTAGGCTTCGCACTTTAGGGCCATTCGGTTCGTCGGCCACCACTCGCTAGTGCGGCCACCTTACGTTGGTCTCGTCTCGTGTTATTGAGAACAACATTGCATCAGCGCTTGCGTTCGCCCCCAAAGGATGCAGAGACCGTAGTCGGCGCCATCGGGTGCGCTATACAGGCATCTCCGTTTGCGCTGATTCCTTCCGGCGCCGAGACTCTGTCGCGCTCGTCCCGTCTTCACCGATTTCTGGCTGCAGCATGTGATCAGAAAGTTTACGGTTCAGTGGCATGGTAATATGCAAGCACTGATACTTCTTCAAGTTATATAGAAAGCAGCGCACGCTCACCAACCATCTTTTCCCGACGGCATAACGGCTATTAGAGAATTAGAGCCTGCAATCTGTCATTTGTTTTTGCTAATAATTTGCGTTTCTGAATCCATATAAATTAAATATTAAATTCTGTGATTTTACTAGCTAGAACTACGACATGATTATGAGGCACGCCGTAGTGGGGAACTCCGCATTAATGTTGACCACCGTAGATGTTCCTTAACATGCACCTACATTCAAGCACGTGAGCGTTTTGTTTTTGTTTCCACCCCATCGAGAGGCGGCCGCCGTGGCCGGGATCGAACCCGCTGGCGCAATCGCGGCAGCGCAACGCCACAGCCGCCGAGCCACCCCGGCGGGTGGTGGAGAGCACACGTGATATGCGTGATCAGTTTAGGTTTGACAAGCCACGATTTTTGCAAGTGATTCCGAGCAACCGAATATTTGTTCACTAAGATCGCTTGTGTCACACTGCGTCTAAATCGTGCGTCGATGAGTTTGATAGGGAGAGGGAAATCATATTATTGAAAAAGCAGAGAGTTTAGCCAGCGTATTTTCGCCTACATGCTATTCTGCAGGAAATGGGGCGAATGAGTACGAAGGCCCTTGAAGTAGGTGGGCAGAGGAATAAAGGGAAAACAAAAACAAAATGCTGGTCTTGTTATGTTGTCGGCAGTAGAATAAATGTCCGAGGTGCTGAAGGTAGATAATCTTGGTAAAATTCCACGGCTAATGCAAAATAAAATAAAATAAAATAAAATAAAATAAAATAAAATAAAATAAAATAAAACTCTTTATGAGACGACGTGCGTGACCCAGTTCAGAGAGCAAACCTATTGACTCATATAAAGACCGGAAGTACAGGACTTTGCGCTACATGTTTTGATGGGCAAGGGCAGGGACGCAGCATTCGTGTAAATGTCAAAGGAGTTTGGTCGGGCTTTTCCATGTTCATCCATGAGTTTTTTTGTTCTCGATGAGTTTGGGAAAAAGCAACTTTTGAGCCTAGTTACGTCGTGGTATGTTATTGTCCCTATTCGTGCCCGCGATCGAGAAAGGACAGGCTGAATGAGGAGCCTTTCTTGTAAAACGAGTCGCTCTTACGAAGAGGACACTGGATGACTTGGCTGACTGAAAAAAAGAAATTAGGTTCAGCAGAATCGATCAGCACTTGTACACAGGACCGTGGCTGCGTTATCAAATGGCCTGTCTAAGTTATAATCAGTTTCCCTTGTTTCTTGTAGGAGTTAGTGCCATTTAACCTTTGCCAATGTTAACTTCACGTTATTGACCTCAAATGCGCTGGTTTAGCTTTCCGTGCGCGCATTACAGTGCCGGAAATGAGCTGTCGTGGGCAGCTTCGGTGTCGCCGGGGTTCGCCATCTCTAGTATATATATGTCACGGAATCCTTTTGTCTGCCTTTATTTTGGAGTTAGAGAATAGTAGAACTTGATGCCTCAATTCTCGAAATTTTCGGCAATTTTTGTAAATAAATTGATTACCTATATTGAAGATATGCTTATAGGATTTGCTAGACTACAGCAATTTCAATTAAATCTAAGATGTTTCATCCACATCTGTTCTGCACTAGTCACGTGAGAACACGTCTGCGTCTCAAATTTATTCGTGTATGAAAGGTCTGAGCCAAAGTTTCATGTCAAGCAAAAAACATAGGGAAAGCTTGTTAACTATGGTTTGTGAACATGACGCAAACGGAGAGTGCCCATACCGCGCGACTACGGACATATGCCGAAAATGCGTTATATGTAGTCGGAAACCTTGCTGGCAATGCATGCATCAGGACGAGCTGTGGTCATGTCCTCGGCAATATTCAATGCTGCTCTATTCTCTAGATGAGCTTGTATTCGAATTGTCACTGCAGTGGGTGAATATTTAATCCACCCGTTACATTGGCTAAGCGGCGATGTAGTTTTGCTGTGGAACACGAGGTTGTGGGTACGACTCCAGGTCGCGACTCGATGGGAGCAAGAACACTCGTTTACATTAATTAGGTTCACATAAAAACAAAAACATAGATGGTCAAAATTAATACGGCGTCCCTCATATCTACGATCTGCAGTTTCAAGATGTTAAATCCCACAATTTAAATTTTAAATTTTGTTACACATAGACACTTCACGGTGGTGCGCAAAACAGTGAATGATACATTTAATAGCCTAGTTCAATCAGGTTTTGCGCTGTAGAATTAACTAGAGCAAAAATTCAGGTGACGGTACATATAATAGCAGACCGTCTTCTGTAGTAAAACGCTTAACTTTATTTGTTCAGATCAGCTTACGATAAGTGAGTTATACTTCATTAATCAAATCCTGCAGCGACAATGAAAAAGAAAAGGAAAAAAAGAGGAAGTACAAAATAAGCGAAACACGACACATGTGAGCAAAGAAGCCTGTGAGGTGCCTCCTTTCTTTCCTCGAAAGAGGGGGATGACTGAGGTGCGTGGCCTGAGCGGCATTGGTCCCGAGCGGTGTGCGCGAACACTGTAAGCAGGGCGTTTTGTGGCGCCAAAGCGACCGCTCGACTTTATCGCGCGGCTAGGGGCACAGGCAGCAGCGTTTCGTGGAAGCGCGGTGATCCAGCGAGTCGCTTTCGGGAGAAGCCCTTTCTTTTACGGCCGCTCCCCCTCCACACCGAACGTCCGCTGTCGCTGCTGCTCCCTCGGCTGCGAATGAGTTCACGGCGGCAGATTTTCATTTTCCTCTACTTTTTTTCCAGGTTTCTCATCTCTCCAGGGCACTGCGTGGGTGGACACAGGCGTCAATTGAAAAGGTCGTATCTTCGAGCGTCCCGGCACGAAGGCTCAGGAAGAGGAGAGGGAGGAGGAGGAGGAGGCGGTGAGGAAGAACGTCGTGGAAGAAGAGTAGCTCGCTGCCCTATATCGGTTGGGTGAGATGTGTGACCTTTTATGTAAAAAATAAGTTCCGCTAGAAGTGCATGACGGTCATTTGCCGTCCAGTTCGTTTGTCCTAAGTGCATTGAAAGTGTTCATTAGGAGAAGAGAAAACAAGTGTCAATGGGAGTCGTGAGGGCACAGCGCGATGACGGCAACATACCACCAGGAACATGAGATGCGAGGGGGGGGGGGGGGGGTGTCTGCCGTTAGGACGGGACAGCGGGAGAAATGACGCGCGCAGTATACGGAGCGGGAGTAGAGTTGAACCCTCGAAAGTGACACGCAGTCCGCATGGCGAGATCTTTGCGGGCCACACGTGGCCCTTGTTCGAGTCCCCTGGAATGGATCACGAACTCGCTCAGCAGTGCCAGCAAGGGCTCGACGCAGGTATCTGTGCTTGCGAAGCTCGCCATGCATGCCGAGGAACGCATTTGTATGTATGGGTGGCTGAACAAAAACTGGGTAGAATCATTTTTTACCTTAACGCACAGTGCTTCTTAGTACCCTGTATACGTCGTCACTGCAGAGACAAATACTAAACATCAAATTTAGAGACGGAACCTGCTGCGCACGCTCACACTGTCGCGGTCTGTCGAGGAGCCGGCAACCGAAGCGTGGCACGGACTGTATCGTCAAGTCAAGTCAAGTCAAGTCAGTTTGATTTACATCATTATGATGTGGGTAGGCTCATGCAAAAAGCGAACGGTTTTCGCTTGAAGAAGCCCGAGCCCCCCTACATGGCGTACAGCAAGGTCAAAAGTTAAAAAAAAAGTACAAAATCCACACACACTACATAACAGAATATAATACAAAAAATTCAGAACAGTTGATATAAACTCTTGGTACATGCTCACTAATACACAATGCATAGGTGTTCACCAGAGATGAAAATGTCCTTCCTATCGCACTTTAACGCAAAGGGAATACAGCGGAGCAATTCAGAAAAATCATTATTAGTGAAACTCAGAACAATCGATGTAAACTCGTCGTACATGCTCATTAATACACAATGCACAGGTGTTAACAGAGATGCAAATGTCATTCGTGTCAGACTTTAATGCAAAGGAAATACAGCGGCTTACAAAAAATGATTTCTTAGTGTTTGTGTACTAGATGTTTCAAGAGAAAAACGTTCAAATATGAATTTATTTAGTAACCTTGGAACTGCATGACGCATCATCTGTCGACCATGTTCAGTACGGCAAAAGGGAATGGTCCAACGTTCGTGTTTTCGGAACGAGTATGGCGTAGAGTTTGCTTCGAGGGATGACAATGCTGTCAAGAAGTTGTCATTGTGAAGAATTGATTTTTTAAATCTTACGGCCAAGAAAAATTCGTATAGCTTATGTACGGGTATAATGTTGAATTGCTTAAACAGTTCTTCGGTGTGTGCGAGGTAGTCAACATTTGCTATGTAACGTACTGCTTTCTTTTGCAGCATGTGTATTTTGTGCAGGTTAGTTTGAGTAGTAGTGCCCCAAACAAGGAAACAGTAGTTAACATATGACATGAATAATGTGTTGTATATTATTAATTTAATCGATACAGGTAGATAGGAGCGAAATTTTGCGAGCATTCCGACGCACTTTGATAAATTGGTTAAAGTGGAGCTAATATGAGGGTCCCAGCTCATGTTTTTGTTAAAGAAAATTCCTAGTGTTTTTACTGTGTCTACTACCTCTATAATAGAATTGTCTATTTTTAGCCTAATGTCTGATGTAACGATGCTCTGCCGGTAATGAAAAAGTACCGCTTTTGTTTTCTTACTATTTATTATCAAGGAATTTGCTGCGCTCCATGATTTCAACTTTTCTAATACGCTGTTTACGTTTGAAATGAGCAATGGAATGTTATTACCCCTAAACAAGAGACTCGTATCGTCTGCATACAGAAGATATTGTGGAAGGTTGCTGATATCTGTTATGTCGTTTATGTATATAATAAACAGTAGCGGTCCTAAGATACTTCCTTGTGGAACTCCAGTGGTGATTGGTTGAAGGGTTGAAACATGCTGGTCTATTGTTACACATTGATATCGATGCTGTAGGTAGTACTTTAGTAGACAAGCTGCAGTGCCACGGATTCCATATCTTTCTAGCTTAGTGAGTAGTATTTGATGGTTTAGGCGATCAAAAGCCTTCGAGAAATCCACAAGCACACCTATGCATATCTCCCTGTTTTCAAGTGCCTCGAGGATTATCTCTTTTTGCATTAGTAAGGCTGTTTCAGTGGAGCTGTTTGGGCGGAAACCATGTTGTGACGGATTAATGAGGTTAAGCTTATTGCAAAAGTTCGTGAGTCTTTTATGAATTACTCTTTCTAGGCGCTTAGAAAAAATCGGCAGAATAGAAATAGGTCGATAGTTGGACATATCGTTTTTATCGCCACCCTTGAAAAGTACAATTACTTTGGAGATTTAGCATATTTGGCGCCATCGAACTAGGACAGAAGGGAGACGACACCACAATGCGCTAACTTCAACTTGATTTTCAGGAAACACCCGCCTATTTAACTGTGCATGTGGTAAAGGGTGTTTCCTGAATATCAAGTTGTTGAAGTTCGTGCATTGTGGTGTCGTCTCCCTTCTGTCCTTGTTCGCCGACACTAAATATGCTTTCCACTGCAAAAGGACTTTGCGGCTTGAGCCAGTCGACGGCTGATAGGCTCCGTGTGACATTGTGCAGCACTTTGGATCTGTTAGAATACTTGGAAGGAGAGGGTTTTAAATACCTATTGACATCTAGACTAAGACAATAAAAGTTGGAGAACTTCTTGTGAGGTAGTCGTGCGCGCATCCAACGATCACACAACGCCGTCTTAATTTTTGATTGTTCTGAATTGCCTTTTTATATCTTGGCGAAGGCAATGCAAACAGGAAACACAGAGGTGAGTAAATATTTGGTATCGCTACTTCACTTACCTGATAATTCTGACAAGGAAGGGGACGTTGCGTCACAATTGACGAGTTAGAGTTAGTTGAAGCTGGAAATCTGACGCTGGTAGAGCAAAGGCTAAACGGCAAAAAAAGGCAAAGGCGCTGCGCCGTACGTTCCGTACAGCCCTTGTTCCTGCAGCGCCATCTCGTGCTATCTACATGAAGCGCCTCAGCGGCGAGCGCTTCATGAATACACTGCCTCTATTCTAGTACACTGTACTATAGCAGAACTTTGTACGCATGCGCTTTTTCTCGCTTATCTCATTGCTTCGCGCAGCTATAACGCGCCGACATGGTACTGGTCAGTGCTCGTGTGGAACCTCAATAGACTCTACAATACCTTAAACAGCACATTATATATATAAAAAAAAACCTACAGTTTATCACAGTACGTGTGCAATCCCTAAAGAAACGTCAATAACAAGTTACGCTGCATTCTTCTAACGAAACGTACAAGGGAACACAATCACGCACAAATATTATCATCTGTATCTGCGATTGTGTTTAGTTCTTGCGTGTTTATTTAGAACTATGCAGCTCAACTTGGCATGCGCTTTCAAAAGCCAACTAACCTACGCACAACCGCTTACTCTGAACGAAGCTTGCACATCCCAAGCGCACAGAAATAAAGAAAAACATGTATGCGACGTACGCGTACAGCTGAGAAGTTAAAAGCACACTCAGAACTTCGGCGTGCGAGCGCTGATTTGCCGCCATCAATTTGAGGCTGTGCACTTATGGCGCGAGGGCACTCAGCGAGGACCCATCGACTTCTGTACTCGGGCGCACGACTGCTCGCTGCACGGTACGCAGTACAACGCGTTCAGCAACCTCCCTTACTCCTGTTGAAACGCAGGAAACATTAATGGTAAGAAGGAAGACGAAGTGATTCCTCTGCAGAACGCTGATTTTCAGTCTTTGTAATTTTTCAACTTATTCTTTCATGTTTGCGGAAGACGCCGTTCTTGAGACTGCGGAAATGGACGTGGAATCACCGGGGCTTCCGCCCATACTTTTCACGTCGGCTGCAGCCGCCACACGAGTGACGCCGACAGCGAGGATATGCTGATATACTCTACGGCCAGTGATGAAAGCTCAGATGAAGGTGACTTTGTGGCCGTGACAAGGCGTAAAGCAAAGGGAAGACTACTTACGTCCTCTCCTTTAGCCAGTAAGGATACCATGATTACGCGAGATCCATCGGTCCACACTATCTTGCTTGTACCGGTGAACGCTACTCATAGCCTCAACCGGCTTAACTGTCAAGCCACGTCTCTGTCTCTTGAGGCCTCGGCCCGAGACAAATCACAGGTGTGAGGATCAATGGTCGCAAGAATGTTCTCGCTATGGCGGTTACGCAACGCAGTGCACTGCATGCATTGAACAAAGTCAATATGTTGGGGGACATCAACGTACGTTCTTGCATACTGGGTGGCAAGGACTGTACGGCTATTGTTATTTATGATGTCGGCACTTCCACAAACGGAAATGATCTTCCGATTCTCATCAAGCCGGCGACAGGAGGTCTTCTTATATTGCAAGCCCGTCGTCTTGGTAATTCGCGATGTGTAAAACATTCTTACATAATAAGTAAAAGTTGGTCATTTTCGACATGCGTTGTGGCCGTTTGTGCCAAGACCACTTCAGTGTCGGAACTGCTCTAAGATATGACGCGTCAGCGCTGTTTGTACAAATTCTGCTGTGTGCTCGCGATGTTCAGAGTCGCACAGTACAGACGTCTGCCATGCAGAACATCGCAAGCGTGGCAGTTGTCACGGCCCACACGATGCGTTTTCAAATAGCTGCCCAAACATGAAGAAGGAGATGCATGTGTTGAAGGAAACAGTCAGAGACGGTTCCACGCACAGGGAGGCTGCTGCCAAGACACGATGTCGGCACTCTCGTCGCCGGAGACCTAGCAAACCTGCTGCCGGAGCTAGGGATGCGCCTCTCCCACGGATTGTCCACCCACCACCACAAGCGCCCAACAATACCAGCAACAAGCACCTGAGAAGGACACAAGAATCATTGGCCCACATGACGCGTGGCCAGCACTGTCATCGATAAATCCACCTGCGGAGCCGCAGCACCGCTTGTTCAAAGTCACTTCGGAACGCGTCTGTGGCAACAGTCAAGATAAGGAAGCCATTGCCACGGTAAAGACCCTCATGATTGCCCTTCGAGTGCTCTTAACTAACGTTGGCACTCCGGCTGTTAATAGTGCACTTCAAATATTGGATGCCATAAACCCTATGCTGTCAATTCTGGAGAAGCACCACGGCATCTCCTCTGTAGCCCTCCCTAAACAAGTCAAATAAGCTTAGATTTTCCAATGGGATGCCCGAGGCCTTAAACGCCGCATTTCTGATAATCGGCCATCTGATATTCGGCCACGCTCGAAAGTCCAACAAAACTACAGCTGAAGCTAAATGTTCTTTCTTATTAGAGTGACTACATAAGTAATGCTTTTCTTTACTACGCATCCCCTGCTTGGACAGTTAGGACTGTCCTTGGGACCTTCTGGGGACGCTCTGTTGCGGACGACCTGCGGGATTGGCCGTACACGCTCGCATTGGGGAGAACGCCTGACGCTGGGCAGTTCCCGCCTAAAAAATGTCAGCTTGCGCAACTTGCGTCATGCCCAGTTTTTTGGAACCGCTGCGAGATTAAGTGCTCTAATATCAGCGACACCTGGGTCATGGATAATTACCGGTGATTTCAACGCTCATCACTCACTATGGGGAAGCCAGAAGATGAATCTTCAGTGAAGATGAACTTTCCTCCTTTGCATCAGATCATGAACTGTGTTGTGCAAACGATGGCAGTCCTACGTTCTTACGGGGAGTGACATGTAGCAGCTGCCTCGACCTAACGTTTGTGTCACGCAGCCTAAACAGTGGTTTGCAGGCAATGAAACCCATGGAAGTAACCATATTCCCAGCCATATAAGAATGAAGGGCCTAAGCAAGTCGCCCATCACTGTTTCTTCCCGCATCGCCTGGCATCACTTTTCTTGGCACATAGAAGCTGTGCCAAGAAAATGAAAAAAAAGGTTCTCTTGAAGACCTAGAAGGCATAATCAAAGCGGCTACTCAGAACGATGCCTGTAGTTTTACACCTTTATCACGGTTTTGTGTATATAAAGCGGAATTGCAGCGGCTCCGAGCAATCCGTCGTCGTGCTGAACGATGGTATAGGCGCACGAAATCCACCCACGACTTGCGTGAGGCGACACGTCTGCAGAAGAAGATTCAGCGTCGAATCAGTGCACTCTAATTTCTAAGATGGAAATATTTATGCGAGTCGTTTGACCCACACAAGCATCTTTCTCAAATATGAAGGATTGTCCGTGGCCGACGAACATTGCCACTGCAGCATCGCACATTCAAGTGCCTTGCTCTCCACGGAGCTCGTCACGACATTTAAGCAGTAAAAGACTCCTGCGCGAAGGTTGCCGGTAAGGGGTCCGCGTTCACCGCGAGTAATCTAGTAAACACGGCGATGTCAAGAGATTCTCAGATGGACAATCTATTCTCCAGCAGCTTTGACACCATGCGAGCGTTCCTCATAACGTGGAACTAATGGTGTCGCTTACATGGCCCTGTGCAACCTCGTTCAAACAGCTCGACGTGTCTTTCTAACCATATGCAATGACTCGTGGTTTACCCGTATTGGTTCCTCCCTCGTGGAAGTCCATCCACCTCATTACTCTGCGGAAATCAGGTAAATCTATCCTGGACCTGGTCTCCTATCGCCCCGTCGCACTTGCCAGCTGTTTTAGAAAGGTGATGGAGAGGATGGTGCTGACTCACCTGGAGTGGTACCTCGAGTGTAACGAGATATACCCTGATTCTATGACTGGCTTTCGGCGTGGACGGTCCTCGATGGATAACGTGATTGACCTTGTCTCGCCTGTACAGCAACCAAAAAGCCTAAATAGATTATCTGCGGCGATGTTCTTGGATGTGAAAGGCTCACACGACAATGTATCACATGAAGCGATTCTGGATGCCTTGGGAACATTGGATTGAGGAGCCGTGTCTACCAATGGCTTTACAATTACTTGAGGGACCTTCTTTGTACAGATAGAAAATGGTACAACAACACGCCATTCTACTCGTCGCGGTGTGCCGCGAGGTGAAGTCCTGAGCCCCACTCTCTTTAACCATGCGCTCATCGACCTTGTTGACGTACTTCCGCGGTACGTGCACCTTTCAATATACGCAGGTGACATCTGCACCTGAACCTCCCGGTTGATGCGTCTACACGTACGTGCGAGGTTTCAGAGAGCGGCTACGCTGACGTCAAACTACCTTCAAGGACGTGGACTAGAGCTGTCATCATAGCAGTGCTCGCTCGTTGCCTTCATACGCAAGGCTATGGGCCCATATGTCATTAAAATCAATGGGCAGGCTATTAGTTATGAGAAGATCCACCGCTTTTTGTGAATAATAATAGATCGCGACGTGTCCTGGAGCACTCATATTGCCTACGGGAAAAAGAAAGACTCACCTGCTGAGATTTCTTGCGGGAAAATCGTAGGGTGCATCTGTACCGGCGATCTTTCAACTTTATAGTGTACTTTCCCTCGAGTTCATGGGCTACAGCTCAACAGTGCTGGGCAGTACCTAAAGAACAAACGTGCACGTTCTCTAGTTGATTGAAGCTCAAGCACTGAAAGTGTGCCTTGGCCTTCCGAGATGTGTACTTTCAGTACCGACTACCGTCATCGCGCGTGATCACCCAATCACAACATATATTGACGTCGATGCCTTAAGAATGCACATCGGGCATTTCGCCCGGATTCCATCACACTACCTCGCCTCACTTGCTGCTTCTAGGCCACACACTGCAGTCAGCGGTATTATTGTTTCGCGCCGTTCAGTGCTTCCCTCGAACTTCACGCCTGCAGCAAGACCACCATTACCAGTGTGGTGCATACATCCCGTCGAAACCCTCCTAATCATTCCTGGAATCCAAAAGAAAACACAATCGTCATTGTTAGTCCTACAAAAAGCCATAATACTGCTCCTGCATGAGAAACACAGTGGACGCCTTCACATTTACATGGATGGTTCAGTTTTTTCTACAAGCTCAACAGGAGCTACAGTTATTCCCTCGAAGCCCGTCCCCATAAACCATAAGATCATCGATGGTTGCACAACACGCCGCCTTCCGTACTGCTCTAGAATTCGTAACTGAAGAACCGTCACAGACATGGTCAATCGTCTCCAACTCCAAGGCCACCATCCAGTGCATTATATCGCCATTTCGTCATGGACTGAATGAATAATTAGTCGCTGACATAAGGCTTCTTCATCACCACGCAATAGATAAAAAAAAACATAGTTTATCAGCGGACACTGGGCTATTGTGGTATCTACGGCAATGACCGTGCAGATGAGGCCAACCGATCTGTTCATGATGGCCTCCACTGCTTAGCTAACCGTTATTCAGAACAGGCGCAGCTACACGGCTTCGTTCACTCGTACATGAACTTACACCTGCACAGTGGAGTTCGACGGAATTTACCAACGCTTGTCTCCACAACTTGGATCCGAATCTACGGCTACATCTTCCGTCACGACTATCTAGAGCTAAGGAGACGCTTCTGTGCCGCTTGTAGCTTGGCGTGGCCTTCGCGAATGCGTACTAATTTCGGATCGGAATGGCCACCAGCCCTACATGCGATAGCTGTAACGGCGAGGAAACAATCGCCCACCTTCTCTGTGAGTGTCTCCGCTTCAGTGCGCCCAGGAAAGAACTTTAAAAATTATTAGATAGTCTTGACAAACGCTCTTTTTCGGAGGAAAGGGTCCTGGGGGACTGGCCGAGACCTTCCTCAGTACAGAAGACTTTGAAAGCGTTCTTGCGCTTCCTGCGGAGAATTGGTCTTAGAGAAACACTTTAAGCAGTGCCGTAGTCTCCTGTCGTTTTTTGCTCTTCTTTCCTTTTTTGTAAAATCTCTTTTCTATTACTTTTATTTCCCCTTACTTCGTTTCTCCAGCACAGGGCAGCCAGCCGGTTAGTGAGCTGGTTAACCTGCCTGTCTTTCCATCTATTACTGCTTCCTCCAGGAAATAAGACTGAGTGCAGAGCCACCCAAGCTGTTTCGGCCACTCGAACTAGCGCCTCACAAACACATGCCCGAAAAGTACCATGTCCAGCATTTATGATAGCTGCAAAATGCTTGAAGCAGCTTGTCGCGACATTTGTGGATGCTAGGTTCATCCTTGTTTTGAATGAACGTGCACATCCATACGCGCACATCCACGGACAGGAAACCTTTTGCTAGGACGAGATAGATTATTTAAATGTTGGCTCTGCATGGAGTTGAGCACAAACGATGGTCCAGATCTAGATGAATAATAGAGAAGGCCGTCCTCATTGAAGCAGGACTTAGTGTGTAGTGTGTGCTATCTTTTGGCGTCATCTCAAGGCAGCACGAGGAGCGAAATTAACGAAAATGAAGCTCAGGAAGGCTAAGTTTGCCACAAAGTACGCGGCGTACCCTTTCACCGTGACGCACAGCCATTAAGCCGCATAAGCACTGCTATTCACGAGGTTGTGGCAAGGACTGAATTCCTTATAGCTGGGATTAGGGCGCCACGCCAGTAACTTGGCACGCAAATGGCGCGAACTGTCGGTCTTCGTTTAAAGTTTGTGAGATGCGGTTAAAGAAATAGGAAGGGAAAAAGTGCGAGAATATACAGAAGAGACAGGAAGTTTGAAAATGTATCTCAGCCGGCTCCCTTCAATAAAGCAGGATCGTAATGGACTTTCAAGGCTGCGGCATATATTGCGCGCTGTCTCGGAATATAAGAATTACTGAATCAACCGTTAAAGAAAACGAGAGAGGGTGGAAGGGCAGGAGATACTTGTAAATGCGAGGGCCGCGTTTCGTTTGACACCCGTGGCGGTGCCTTCTTCTTAAGACCTCAATTAAAGCGATGAGGCAAATGGCCTCCGACCAAAACAGATCTTATTAAAATAACAAATGGCGACGGAGAATAGGAAAAGGCGCCCCGAACAAAGGTAAGCTCCCCGAAAAAAGAGTGTGGGGGTGGTGGTGATGGGGTGAGGGGGGGGGTAACTTGTTTTGCATTACCGACGCGACTCTGTATAATGTATAATGCGTGGTCCGGATGCGTATGCTCTGACATTTTGGCGAATACGGAAAAGAAACTGAAAAAGAAGTCCAGAGAAAAGAGGTCAACGAATACGAAAGTCTAGCCCCGCTTGCTCTCCATTTCGTCCGCTGTCACCCACGTACACGTGCTGTCTTCTTACATTTGCGCGCAGGGCAATGCATGCACAAGCTTGGGTCTTTTACCCAGCCTGTCTTAGAAGCGAACAGACTTGAGAACTTGTGCAACTGGTCTAAAAAAGCTAACCACATGTTTAGTTTGGTTTAGCGTGCGTTTCATCCACGATCTGTGGCAGCAGCTTAAAGACGCACCGTGAGCACATATTTGAATTTATAGAGCACGAAGAACCCCACGGCATCCTAAATAGGAGTCGAATGTTATTCTACAGTTTATCGCATGGCATGCTCTGTCTTGCTCGGAGTCGACGCTCTTCTGTGTACTGCACGCAACTGAGTAAAACGCCTGTGGAAAACCTCCTTTTATTCGCCTGTTCCCTATGCTTATCCTGTTCCCTTTCACCGGACTAGGTTTTTATTTCCCGGTGTCGATTGTTGCCGTGGGGCCGTAAAATATGAGAAAGAAAAATACCAAGGAGACGGGATCGAACACGAGTAAAGGAAACAGGATCGCGGAAATGCAAATGCAGCCCACGGCTCGGGACCGAGAACTACTCCCAAGGCGATCTGGAAATAGCTTACTTAAACTGCGCCCTGGCCCTAGGTGCACTACGATGGTTCTTCGCAGGGTCTCGAAATTGAGGCGAGCTACACCGCATGCGACAACCCATGGAAGGACAGAGAAGAGGAGGGGGGCTTCATAAGTGCCCGCCTACAACTAGCCGAGCTGGTGATGGGGCTTGCGCCTTTCATCCTATGACTCGTGCCCCGAGGACTCCGCTGTCGCCTTCACTTTCCGTTCCCGCTCCGACGCAAAAAGCTTTGAGCAAAACAGTGATCCCCATAAAACCCGTTAAAAGGCGCCGCTTCATTTCTTCGCTCAATAACAACGCAATACTTCCTTACTGAAGGGTTTATTGACGCTCAGGGCAGCTTTTGTAAGAGGGAGCCCTTACGTTTGCTTACACGGAAAAGTATGAAAAGTTCAGATGAGGAATGCTGCGACCTCCTACTCGGATTTAGAGTGTCGACACTGGGAATCCGGAATCATTGTAGGGTATTGCAGGAAATGCACCCGGAAACCATTATGCAGTCATCGAGAAAATGCATGTGCGACTATGGCGATGTGCGATAATGC
This sequence comes from Dermacentor albipictus, assembly GCF_038994185.2. Taxonomy (NCBI): domain Eukaryota; kingdom Metazoa; phylum Arthropoda; class Arachnida; order Ixodida; family Ixodidae; genus Dermacentor; species Dermacentor albipictus. The sequence continues at coordinate 157,745,200 of NC_091825.1, read as the reverse complement.
GTAGAACGGAAGTCGCTAGGAGACTTGAAACGCTAATTTAAGTTAGGGCGGCCATGACCCTTTGTAACATAAAATAAACACGGCAGTCACTCAGTTCGCCACTGCATGCATTCATGCGTGCTACTGCGCATGAATGCGTGCTAACGCGCATTATTTACACAGTCCTCAGACCGTATATAGAATGCATTGAGAGCCTGTGATTTACAACCTATTCCATTTTCTGTCGACTGTATTTAGCTGTACGTTCAATAAAATATATATTAGGTTTTCGTCAAGCGAAATTAAAAAAAAATTGTGTAATAAACTTTCAGTGGTATTTATTTCTAGCTCAGTGCTTATCAATCTTTGAATCAGCTCGTATGCGAGCTTTAGTTACATCCTGACGTGCATCGGAAATTCTCCCTAGTGTAACATTCGGTGTTGTACATTGTCTCTGAATATGGTGTTCAGTAGTGTTTAAAGTTCTGTTTAGCTTGAACGAGAATTTATCAGTAGCCTCAAGGTGGTTGGGATGTCGTGCTGTTTGTGAGGTGAAGATCAGCTGGGGACGTGATAATTTTGGAAGGCGAGCTCGGTTTTAGATAACGTTGAATTACATCAAATATTTAAAAGAAAGAACGAAAAACTAAGTACACTAAAGGTCGCTTCTTTACAGTTGTTGGTGCTCAAGAAAACAATATTTTTTCTGCTACAAAAGCTATTTTTGTAGCCTCCTTCTGAAATCAAAGCTTTATCCTAGATAAGTGTCAGAGTTAAAAAGAAATCAGAAAAATGTGGCAAGAATAAATAAAGATAAAATGGTAAGGGGTTTAGGAAGGTGAAATGGCTACTCTGGCAGGTAATCTAATTGTAATGCCACAGGTTCCCATCAACAAGCACATATCTACTGCATATGTGCAAGTATATAGAATGAGTGTTAGCAGAAACGATTGCGCATATTGACAATGCAAAGGAGCCGTCGACGTGTCAAGCGACTTTGTAGGCACTTTTGTAGGCAACGTTGTGTATTGCAATGTGTATTGCACCGCACTGTATTGCGCTTTTGTACGAAACTGATGAAAGTAATTCGAGGACTTTACAAATGAAGTGATTAAGTTGAGTCCGATTTTGAAAGGTATAGTAAGTGTACGTTAACTCAGGCCAAGCCAGCATTGTATGTCTTTGTGCGTTCTGCAGTCTGCTGTAAACAGTATAGCAAAAGAAGAAATTCCTACTGTTTTGTGTCCCACTTTCTTTTATAAGTACACAGGCGTTATATCCCTTTCGATGGCAGGTGTCAGCCTGCTTCTACTTTTATTTTCCTCTCTGTGCTCTTTATATCAATCAATCAATCAATCAATCAATCAATCAATCAATCAATCAATCAATCAATCAATCAATCAATCAATCAATCAATCAATCAATCAATCAATCAATAAATAAATAAATAAATAAATAAATAAATCGATCGATCAATCGATCGATCAATCAATCAATCAATCAATCAATCATATTAACGTATCCAGGAACCTGGTGTTATTGGTACTGGTGCAGGTAATAATAACAATAATAATAATAATTATTATTGACATACATCCAAAAGCAAAACAAAGAAACGGGCCCGTCTAAGTACACGAGGACTTGTGCAATAATAATAATAATAATAATAATAATAATAATAATAATAATAATAATAATAATAATAATAATAATAATAATAATAATAATAATCAATCAATCAAATCAATCAATCAATGGTGTTTGTTAAATTGCCCATGAACAACCTCGAGGGTCTTGGCGATGGCGCACTCGACGAAATAATGCACAGGATGAACAATGCGAGCTCATACACACACACGCGCGCACACATAAAAAAGAATAATAATTTCGTGAATACACATTTTAACAGAGCATAAAATGTGTACATTACGAGAATACAAAGCAAAAGTGGAAAATAGAAAAAAGGATTACAGAATGACGGAACCCACCACAGATATGAGAGCTTTTGTTCAGTTATTGAAATACCTCTGCAACTTCTTTTAGGAAAATATCAAAATTAGGCATGAAGGTATCCAGGCACTCTGAATTAGCGTTATATGTCGCCTGCACTCTAGATAGAGGGTAACAAAAATCTGAAGGCTGAAAGGCGCGCTGTTTCCTTGTGCTTTTCTGCGGAATGTAAAAGCGCACATTAGAAAGCAAGTGCGAGCAGCAGATTTTTCTATGTATTAATTTGTGAAGAAGAAGAACATCCGATTTGTTGCGTCTGAAGGTGAGGGTAGGTAACGCGAGTGTCTGTGTTAGCTCTATGGAGATGGAGGGCTTTTGACAGAACTGATGTTTAAATATAGCTATGAACTTTTTTTTGCATATTTTTGAGTTCAGAATTTGACCGACAAGTGCCGCCCCAAACCAGGGAGGCGTACTCAAGAACTCCGAAGGCATACGCTCTTATATAAAGTTACAAATGGCCCAGGTTGCTTGAATTCTCTCGTCACCCGACAATACTGTGCCGAGCGTTCGAAGTGCACGCTGCCTCGTCTGTTGAGCGTGCGGCGAGAAACTCGGAGAGCTATCGAAGTACACTGCAAGGTTATTCGTTCCCTGAGTTCTTGGCAGGAGAATATCTTTAACGCTGTCGGGAAATAAAGTCCTGTTAGTCTTCCGCATGAAGCTTACAACTTTAATTTTTTATGCATTTATGACCAGCTTGTTTTCAGCGCACCATGACGTAAAATCTGCAAAGTTTTCTGAAGAGCGGAGCAATCATTACCATTTTTTACCACTTTGAAAAGTTTCGCGTCATCAGCATATAACAAAATTGAAGAGTTTTGAATGATTGCCGAGACGGCGTTAATAAACAGCGAGAAAAGAAGAGGGCCCAGGGCGGACCCTTGAGGAACTCCACTTGCAACCGCATAAAGTTCTGATGACTGACCATTTACGCTTACGTAGTAGTACCGGTCGCGTAGGTAGCCTCTTATCAGCGCTGTGGCAGAGTGATGCAGATCAAGTTGTGTCAACTTTTGAAGGAATATTTTGTGGCACACGACATCAAACGCCTTACTGAGGTCAACATAAATGACATTCAACTGTCCTTATACTGTGCTTGAGAGGCCTGCATCATGAAGCTAACGAGGTTGGTATATGTGGAGCATCCTGCTATGAATCCACGCTGCTGAGCAATGATAATATTTTCAATAAAGAATGAAATTATTGAGTGCAGAGTTGGCTCGAATAATTTAGATGCTGCGCATAGGAGAGAAATAGGCCTGTAGATACTCGCAGCAGGTTTTACCCCTGACTTAAAGACAGGAACAACCCGCGCTGTTTTCAAAGCCTTTGGAAATGCGTTCGTCATTAAAGCGGAATTAAAATACAAGTATAAGTACTGGAACAAGCATGGACCCGTACGTCTTAATCAAAGCAGGCGGAATGTCATCAGGACCACACGAAAAAAAGAAACGGTTTTAAGCATTTGATTCTCTTAAAGACAATTTCCTCTGAGACCAGTAAACTTGTATCCAAGGAAGGGTGATTGGAAAGCTCACTAACTCCGTCACTGTACCCTTCACTGTACACAGACCCGAAATGTAAGGCGAAGGCGCCCGCGCCATCTGGGACATGTTGGTCGTCGCCACTGAGTAGAGAGATATCTTATTTCGTATTGTTGCATGACTGTTCACGAATGGGTCTGCAAGAATACTTTGAATTTTTAGAAGTACTAGCTTGCACATGTGCTACATAGATGGGATAATCACGCTTGTAAAGACGTTTAGAGAGTGCTCTGTACATTTTAATATCTATATGCCAGTGTTCCTGATTTGTACGCTGTGCCTTCCTGTGAGCACGGTCTTTTAGCTTCAAAGTTGTTTTCAGTTCAACAGAAAACCAGTGGAGCAATTTAGAGCGTTAAGCACCTTTTAGTGTCACAAAGCTCTTTATTCCATCGTGCATGATATTCGTGATTGCCGTGACTTAGTCATTAACATCTCTTAGTTCTACTACTGAAGACCAGTCCGCATTATCCTAAGTGGTAAAAACCCCCGTAATCTCTTGAGAAATTAAAAACCGCTTGAGAGATTAAAAAATAGAGGTGTTGTGTATCCTTTAATCTCCTGCTACAAGGTATGGCGAATTATAATGAAATATGAAGTGGGGGACGATATTTATCTGGCTTAATAAGGAGAAAGTCGCCACAGGACACATTCACATCTTCTGCGTTACTAAGGCATAGGTCTAGTACATTGCCACAGGAGTTTAAAATATTGCTAAATTGGCGCAGATATGTAGAAGTTATAAGAGCAAGTAACGAGTTGCACTTGGCAGATAAGTAGAAAGAATGGATTCAAATTTCACCAGTTTGCCAGGATATGCCAGGCGTATTAAAATAACCAATTATGAGTATTTAATGGCTAGCATGGACCGATATAACATTTGCAATAGTGGCTAGAATGGTCACGTACTACATCTTAATATTCATGAGGCGCAACATAGAAATTCCATACTAATAGCATATTACTACCAGCACCAAAAATCTCCGCCCAGACACATTCCGTTGCACATTCTAAATCAGGGCTCCGAACGGATCTGGATGATTGACATTTGCAATCAGGGACTCACCGCCCTTCGATTTAAAAAGACCACCACCACCACCACCACCACCACCACCACCACCACCACCACCACCACCAACAACAACAACAACAACAACAACAACAACAACAACAACTGCTCCTCGCTTCAACGGTCCGTATCCCGCATGTTCCGCTGGAGAAGATAACGTCATAATCTACCACCCAGTCACTGACAGACCAAGTTGCCCGACGACATGGTTTATGACTATAAAAGCGTCCCCGGCAGCTCCCTTCTTCAGTGGGCGAGGCAACAGCAGCGTGGGCACCATGTTGATCCCCTGTCTGTTTATCACGCGGTTATGTTACCTTGCCAATTCTCGGCGCATCCGTTCTGATGACCGATGTACGCTGCTGTTCCCTCGCCACATGACTGCTACCATGGTTTTGTCTATATTTTTTTGCTTTCTGCTTTGTTAAATGCGACCCGGAGGCTTTTATTGAGCGGCGATGTGGAAGTTAAACCTGGTTCCAACGCTCGTTCTGAGCGCGATCTTGGCTCCCAAACCCGGTTGACAGTTGGTAAACAACCCAACGTAGTGGAAATGCTTTCTGAACTCCTAAAGGGTCAAAATAAGCTGGATCTGGGTATTGCTGAAATCAAAATGTTTCAATCACCTGTCAACACGAGGTTTGAGACTTTGGAAGCTCGTGTATCTTCTCTGGAGTAACCCTCAACGTCTAGTGATGCGCAGGCTTCTAATGACAACCTATACGCTCAAACCCAGCAATTAAAAAAAAACACTATCTTGACTCTCTCTTGCAGAAACGACAATTTAGAAAACAGGTTGCGTAGAAACAGCATTATTATACATGGTCTCAGCGGAGGCCCTAACGAGAATTATGAGGAACTTTCTTCCAACATGGCTAAGTGGTTCCAGGACACTCTTAAGATCGCATGCCCGCGTACTGAAAGGTGTCATAGGCTCGGCAATAATTTTAGAGGCCGATCACGTCCCGTTATTATAAAGCTCCTTTATTTTCAGGATGAAGTGCTGGTGCTGAAAAATTGCTACAAACTTAAAAACACAAGCTTTTGTCTTTCAGGAGACTTCTCGCCACAGGTTCAAAATATTCGCAAGAAGCTCCGGGAAGCGTCCTGCTCTCACAGGGATAATGGCTCATGGGTCCAACATCGATTTGATCACATATTTATCGACAGGGTATGATACGATTAGGATAGCACATCCAATACTCTCGTCAGATCATCAGCTGGCTCAACTAAACCTGCCGAAAAACTTGCTAGGACCAAATCTCCTTGACTTCACGGTACTGGTAATAAACTTTCTATTTTAAACGTTAATGAAAGAAGCCTTGGCAGCAATTCATCTAAATTTTATTCCTTGGTCTCGTCTTGCTCGCCACATATTATCGGTGTTACTGAGACCTGTTCACATGATGATGTGCATAATTCTGCAGTAACCCTCCCTGGCTTCAAAGTGGTTCGAGGAGACACAAAATTCGGGAAAGAAGGTGGTGCTCCTCTATATTTTTCAATTTCATCTCCACTTTTCTGTACTCCCTGCCCCGCCTGATATTGAGTCTTTGTGGTGTAAAGTCCAACTTGAAAGTATGTCGTTTACCGTCCGGCTGGGTCTAATATTAAGTAGTTTCACAACCTAAGTGAATTTTTGCATAGTTATAATACCTCTTCATCCAACGTTATCTGCATGGGTGATTTTAATGCTCCTGGTGTTCATTGGTCTTCTGCGAAAGTGAGCGGACACAAAGTAGCTATCGGGCGTGAGTTGGTCCACATTTCATTGTCCTGTGGCCGGCACCCAATCGTTCAGGATTTCACTTGGCAAACTTCAGTCCTTGATCTTGTTTTTCTTACTACATCTCTCTTTAATGCCGGGTATGAATGCGATGTTATTGATGGAATATCTGACCACAGTGCTGTTTAAATTTCAGTTCCAGGCATCGTCCCTAAATCCCGCTATGTCTACTGCCATTTCCTGTCCTCTACTTTGTCTTATGTCCTGTCTGAGGTCGCGGTTCCTTTCCTTTTTAAACATCTACTGCACATTTTCTCACTTTAATCGCGCTGATGATATGGCAATAGCAGACGCCCTATGCAATTCTTTTGATGAGTTTGAACTAATAAGTACTACTAGTGATATTAATACCGTGATAAGTTTCTTTGAAAATCTTGTCAGTAAGTGTATCAACCTTTTCATTCCTCTAAAAAAATGTGGGCAGTTTGCCCTAGTAGTGCAAGGCTGGGTCACAGCGGGGCTAGTTCCGGCTTTTGCTAAGTATTGCTGGTTTTTGCGAAGTTATACATGACTCGGGTAGGTTCACATTAAGTGTTGCTAGGGTTTGCTAAGTTTTGCTATGTTATGCATGGCTTGGCTACTCGGGATCCTCGGCTCGGCGACGGAGTTTGTCGGCAGTAGCCTCGGCTCGATGGGCAGGATCGGCTATTCGTCGACCGTAATCCCGCAGAGCCACGCATCAAGCTTCCTTGTAGGCGGATTCTTGCTCGGGAGTTTTGCCTTTCTTTGGTCTCCCCATTGTAGCTGTGCGCGCATGTTCACTATATAGGCGAGAGAGGCGACACGTCTGTCGGCTGCTCAGAGCTTTCTAGCATATGAGTGACGTCACTGCTAAGTGAACACTTGCTTGTTCTAGGCTGGGGAGAGGGACGTGCACCCATGCCGCGGTGAGACTTCGCCGTACGCATGTGTATGATTAAAATAAATTAAATTATGGTATTTTACATGCCAAAACCACCTTCTGATTATGAGGCATGCGTAGTGGAGGACTCCGGAAATTTCGACCACCTATAGGGTTATTTAATGTGCACCTAGATCTAAATACACGGGTGTTTTTCGCATTTCGCCCCCATCGAAATGCGGCCGCCGTGGCCGGGATTTGATCCCGCGATCTCGTGCTCAGTAGCCTAACAGCATAGCCACTGTGCGACCGCGGCCGGTTCTGTGATGTGAGAAGGTTGTGTGGCTCGGCGACGCATAGCTGGGCCGAGCTTTCTGTCGGAGCGAAATGGACTTATCGAAAAGCTTAACAGCTCCTCTGTAAAACAAAGAAAACAAGCAGTGAAATTCCTTTGATGACTAGGGACCTTTAGCATTTATCATGACGTTTGGCCAGATTACGTCCATCGAAACGCTCTGGCCAGTCAACAGAACTTATGGAGTTCCATAGCGCTAAAAAGAACTTTGTTCTAAAATGGTTGCTGCAAAAGAATTTTATTACAAGGTAACCTTGCCGAAATTAATGGACTAATACACATAAATTTTGGAAAGCTATCTTACCACCTGGGTCATCCTCGGACACGTTGATAATTAGCAATGTTGCCGTTTCTGAAAGGCAGACAATAGCTTCCTCTTTTAACAGCTACTTCCACTCTGTCTTTACTACTGATAACTCGGTAATCCCTGTTTTTGATTCTGAACCCAACCCTCCAATCGACGATGTATCATTGTCTCCTGAGGGTGTACTTAACTTAATCCTAAACTTAAACACCAAGAAGTCATGTGGTCCAGACGGTATCCCGACTGTTTTTCTCGTTCGATACTCTCTTTGGTGCAACAGATATCTAACAATTAACTTAAGGAAATCTCTCTCAACCGCCACTCTTCCTCCCTCATGGAAACTTGCTTCAATTCTCCCCTTATTTAAGACAGCTAGCGCTTAATTCCTAACTAACTGTAGGCCCATCTCCTGAACAGCACATTCATGTAAATTACTCGAACACATTATCTTTAAACATATTATGGAATTTCTTGAAACTAACGAAATTTCATGCATTTTCCAGCATGGTTTTAGACGCGGCCTTAGTACTATAACACAACAGACATAATTCGTTCGCGATATCAGCAGCTCTTTAGACATAGGGCCAGATTGATGCTATTTTACAGACTTTGCAAAGGCCTTAGCACTGTCTCACACCCTAAACTCATTCACAATCTGTTCGCTATATTAAAAAAAAATGCATCTTTGATTGGCTGGATACTTGACTTTCTTTTCCAGCGTTCACAATATGTGCGTTTCAACTCTGCTAACTCACCCTCGATGCCTGTTTCATCAAGGCTTCCCCAACGCACAGTACTGAGTCCTCTTTGATTCCTGCTTTATATTAATGATCTCCCCCTACACACCACAGTTAAAATATGCCTTTTTGCAGAAAATTTTTTTTCCTGATCAATTCTTTCGTTAACTGACATAACTCCTCCAAAGCGTGGCCAATGAATATGAACTTTTCCAAAACTGTCTCCATGTCCTTTACACGACGCTCATGTCCTTCCTTCTTTGCCTATGCCCTTAATACTATTACTTTAAATAGAGTGTCCGAATTCAAACAATTAGGTATCCTACTAACACACGATTTGTCATGGCCCAAACACATTGTTGTCACCGGTAACAGGGCCCTTAAAAGACTAGGTTACTTGCATCGTGCGCTGCGTCTTGCTTCTCAAGAAACTAAACTTCTAACATATAAAACCGTCATTCGCCCCATCCTCGAGTATGGCTGCGTTGTACGGAATTCATACAAACACTGTGACGTCAAAAAACTAGAATCAGTGCAAAAAAAGGCAGTGCGTTTGGTTTGTAGGAGATATGACAAGGACTTTTCGCCGTGTAGCTCTCTCTCTTCCCCTACTTGGTCTGACTGCTCTTGTAGAGCGTCGCAAACTTGAATACCTAAAATCCCTTCACACGTTAATCAATTCTCCTCGTCTCTCCTCTCTAGATAACTGTTTGACGTTTTCCAAACCCTCATCTACGAGGAGTCACCACGTTCTAAATATATCAAGCGTTTTTGCCTGCACTAATTTCTTGATATACAGCTTTTTTCCATCAACAATTGAAGTCTGGAATTCATTACCGGGCAACATCCGTTCACTACCTCTGAAACCATTCACGCAAGCTTGTTTATAAATGTTTGTTTGTTTCTTGTTCATCCCACTCCTGCAATAGCCTCATTGAGGCTGCAGTATGGATAAACAAACAAACAAACAAACAAACAAACAAACAAACAAACAAACAAACAAACAAACAAACAAACAAACAAACAAACAAACAAACAAACAAACAAACAAACAAACAAACAAACAAATAAATAAATAAATAAATAAATATATAAACAACAACAATAATGAGCTCTTATCTGGCGTGCTTTCATGTCTAAATTCTAAGTTCTTAATGATAACTTGCTTTATCAATCAATCAATCAATCAATCAATCAATCAATCAATCAATCAATCAATGAATCAATCAATCAATCAATCAATCAATCACTCAATCAAAACCTGTTCTTGTTTTTAACTGACTACTTAATTATGCTTAGTCGCGTTCAATATTGTTTGACGTGAATTATTCATGTCTGCGTCACAGTAAAGAATCGGGTCGCCAGGCAAAGAAGCATTGGCTTGCTTCGCCCAGTAGCGGCGTCAGCATGGCGACGTAGACGATGGCAACACAGGCGACTGTGACATGTCCGTCGAATCTAAACTGTTTCGCATGCGCGTGACTGGAGTGCATGACAGCGCATTTGAGACAAAAAAGGGAAGGAAGAAAGAAAGTTGAAATTTGACCAGCCCTCCGAAATTACGCGTCGGTAGTCGCGTACTTATAGATCGGGCTGGACGCAGTCTCCCGTTGTTTATTTTACATGCACATTTACGCAGTTCCTTTCTTTAGCCTTTTATGCTAAGCACGGACGTCCTTCTTTAAGCAAACACAATGAAATGTGCTTTCTGGGAGCTCTTCCCTTGCTGGTCAGACCCATTCCGTTCTTGCTGAATAAATTATTTGAGTGGGTGCATGCGTGCATGTTACATTCGCAAATAGCTTTGAGGCCGACGCGTATGTCGGGAATGGTGGGAAGTTAAGAATACATATTCAGCTTTCTCTGAATTAATTATGGCGCTTCTTTCAGCGGTTTCACAAGAACCAGTGCTACCTTTGCTACAGCGGAGTGAGCTGCTCTCACTCTTGCTCGGGTTGGGGAGCTGATTCCGCAATATGGGTACGTTTCTGCTGCGCCCAACTAATCTTGTAATTTGCGCACTCCGAAACAACAGTTCATTTCTATAGTCGGTCATTCGTTTGACAGTTATTCGGCATTAGTGCTGTAATTGACCCTGGGGCAGGTTCGTAATTGCTTTATGTGGCGATTACAATATACTCGAGGGCCTTGTCGAGTCTTCGTACATAAATGGATATCGGAAAACGTTGATTTCAGGCTATTTAGGACATGGTTGCTCTCGCTTATAGATTTCCTCGGAAAGCTTTATTGGGTCAGGTTGGTATCGACATTATTAATTCAGTAAATCTACTGCGTGCCAATAATAAGCACTATATGGCTGACTTTCGTCTGAAAAAAAAAGAAAAGAAGAAAACTACCCTATAGGCGTATTATAAACCAATAGAGCGTAATGAAATTAAAGGCATCACGCAATCTTAACCGCTATGTCTGCACTATTACGGCGATCGTGTTGTTGCTAGCCCGTGACGTATGTGAGGAGGCGTCACGACTAAGACAGAGAGACCGACCGAATACGCATTAATTTTAGCGCGTCTGTGCGAACGCACAAGATTCGTGTGGTGGTCGGTAACAAATAGTTCATGAGGGTGTCCAAGCCTTGTTCCGGCAAGGAAACGTGTTGTACATAACAGCTTTAAACAGCGAGATACAGGACACAGTAAAATAACCGCAGGACCGAGTGCTGGCTAGCAGCCAAATGCTTTACTTCCAGGAGTAGTATATAAAGCCACGAGGAACGAATTCACGCGAAAATTCAAAGGAAAGAGCAATCATCATGACGGTGCTCTATTTATCTGGTAGATGGGGGACGTGACGAAGAACTAACGCATGCCTTACAACATATAGATATTGTGAAAGTTTCAGAGATCTAGCTTGGCGCGCTCTTCTTGGTTCTTCTTGACTATTTTGTATTTTTCGAGCATAGAGGAGCACCCGCACTTGTGGCAATGGGTGGCCAGATGGCTGCCTTTGAGTGAAGCCGCATGTTTACGTAGGTGGTCATCAACACATCTTCCCGACTGACTCATGTAACGGTGATTGCACGTGAGTAAAATCTCGCAGACAACCAGCGCGCGACGCTCAACAAAGCGACCAGCATGCTTCTTCGAGCGCGGCTGTTTTGTGTTTTATTCTTTATTTACTTTTCTACACAATTCACCGCGTGTTTTCGAACTCAATGAGCCTGCCTAGTGCTCGTTTTGTTGCATCTTGACTCGTAAGCCTCACTGGCATTCAACAGATTTTTCTATGAGATCAAGCGCCAATAAAGGCCCTCATCTATGCACGATCGTATGAAGGAGATTTGAAACCAGACTCTTGAGTACAGATACCAAAGGTTCTACTTCGCGCTTATTCTTCAAATCTTCACAGAGATAGCAATCACATGCTAACTGCTTGGCAAATTGTGTGGGCCGTCTCGTTTAGCCCCTCGACCTTTGCCTGTTACAAAAACCGAAATTGGGAATTTCTTTCGATGCTAGGGGAAAGAGAAGAGACGCGCTGCATTGTTGGATATACGTCGTCAGGTTTTGCTGCTTTGCTTCCCCTATATCTGCCTCGTGGGACGCACTGACTGAAGCGTCAATTTGTGGCATTCATTGATTGTTTCTTTAAGCATTCCAGTTTCCTCCTTACCAGGGCAACTGTCATGCAGAACAAACATACGTTGCGTTGGATACTTACCGTTTCGAGTTGACGTCTACTGCACTCGCTGACCGGACAAGGAAGCAACATGAAAACAACATCATGAGGGCAGTTTAATTTTTTCCTTGCATAGTTTAGCACGCAATCGCTATTGCTGTAATGGTGCTTTGATTTTCCACTTGTTGACTTAGAACGTATTGTATCAGTCTACCTCTCGAGAAAAAGGCTATCTCTAACGTTGCACCTGCGTTTTTTAAGCAACATAAATGAAAGAAATAGTAATCACAACCGTAGCCGCATCTTGACTCATCATAAGTATATTTCACCTGCTTTCACTCAAGTTGATTCAAGTTCAGCGATGGGTTCTCAGCATGTTATTTTTTATTTCTCCGTGAGTTAGTTTCTCAGAATTATTTTTTCACTACTGCCTTAATGGTATGACAAAAATAATTGTTTTCAAGTTTTGAAAACATTACCTGCTTTCTTTTAGGGAGTGAATAGCAGAAGTGGCAAGCAGAACCGAGATTTTCGAAAAGAGATTTTCCTGTGGAAAAAAAAAACTTCATGATGGCGTACAACGAGTTGGCGGCCAGAATGAAAAGAGGCAAATAAAGCAAGTAATGCACGCTACCAAATTGCCGCAGCTATTCTCATTCCATGAAGCGAGGTCAATTCATGTGTCATTCAATCGTAATGTTAAAGATGTTTTTACGGTCATACTCTCATAAAAACGCCTACGTTATTTCAGATTCTGTTCTTGCAGCTAAACCTCAAGGGTGCCCGTACTAATGGTTGCGTGGGTTTCTGCAACGCAGTATTATCCTTTATGGCTAGCTCTCTTCTAACAGTGTTTGCCACTTCGGCTCCTTTTCTCTTTATTTCCTCCTCCTCCTCATCCTCCTCCTCCTCCTCGGCTCCTTCGAGCCATATGGGCCCTTGCACTTGCCAGGTGGCGCAACGTACGGAACAAGCGCGCACACACAAGGCAGCCAAGCGTGTTTATGGCCGCCTTATGCTTAGACTGGTGCTTCCGCGACACAAGGCAGCCAGGTAACCTAACTCGGAAAGCGCAACAACCACACTGTTCCTCTTTGCTAAGAGTACAGTGCTCATGTTCTGGCAGGTCCGCACGTTAACCAAATCTCGTTAGCGTGCGCGAGGAAGTATCAGACATTCCGGCTTCCTCGAATGTGCGCGTCTCTTTTTCTGTTTACCTTATCCAGAAGAAAGATCGCGGTTACGCTTTTCAAGAACAGGTAAATGAAGCGATGTGGAAACTGAGCTTACCAGTCAAACAGAAAAACAAGGAAAGTGAAGCTATATTCATCATATGTTATCGTTATGCTGGCTGGAGGCACAAAAGGACACCCTTTATGTGAAAAAAGGAAAAGAAAAAGGACGAAGAAAAGATATTGAGCATGTCAGAACAAAACAAAAAAGTCGCAGTTTCGCCCGAAAGGTGAAGCATCGATTGCGATAGGAAATCAGTTGACAGATATACGAAGTAAGGATAATACACCTTACACCTCACTAAAATAATACACCTCCCTGAAATTGTCGTTGTCCACCACTGCCACTGCGCTGTTGCAATAGCTTCCTGTTGGTGATCATTGTAGCTTCCTTTCAACGACCACTGTTACCGCGGACCTTTGATTTTTGCTATGTTTGATATGTCCAAGTACGACGCCTGCCTAGTTTGTTTTGAGCCACTCCTAGATAGTGGCACATATCCAACCTGCTCAGAATGAAAATATGGCTGTCACCTGGGAGCATGCTCGGGTGTCAGCAAGACGACCTTCAGAAAGGACGATGCCGCAAAGAAACCATGGAAGGGCCAGAGATGCCTTATTTTGGCGGCGCGAAGGGCACGTGGTTACAAGAGCCACACAGGCGAGCATAAATTGGCCTACGAGAAAATACTTATTGAAATTAATAAGAAGCTGGCCCAAATACCTGACATACAAAGCAAGGTAGATTCACTAATGGTATTAAAGAATACAGTGGACAAATTGGAGCTGTCTGTTCAGCACTTGTCTGATCAGTATGATTCGGTGCTTTCTGAAATGCAAAAGCAATCAACTGAAATAACTACCCTTATTAAAAGGGCAGATTCCGTCGGGACATCTAACACCAGCATGAACGTTCTTGAGTTGCAAAAGCAAGTCAATGCCCTAGAGCAATACAGCAGGCGACAAAATATTGAAATCTGTGGCTTTCCTGTCATCTACAATGAACATTTGCTCGGAAAGCTGAATAATTTATCAACTGAGCTTACCCTTCCTGGATTGACTAGCTCTGAAGTCGAAGACGTGCATAGACTGCCGCCAAAAACTGGCAAAGTTCCTGCCGTGCCCGTCCGTTTCGCATCACGTGTCACACGTGATCAATGGATGGCTAAGGAAGCCGAATTAAAAACCGCTAATTCTGGCGTGTATTTCCTTGACAATCTGATGCCACAGAACAAGAAACTTCTCTTGCTAATGAAAGCAGAAGCTGAGGAGTATCATTATCAGTTCGCGTGGTACAAAAATGGCAAGTTAGTTGTGCGCAAGGTGCCTGGTGATCGAGCACTGCGCATCGACAGTGAAAGTCACCTTGATAAGATTCGCTGAATGGCTTCTTTTTTTTTTATCCTTTGCATTATTTCAATTACTAGTGTTACTGCTATGGCTATCTTACATGAAGACATATATCATGATGCTGAATCTTTTAAATCTCTTGTGCAGTGCCCCTCTTTTAAGAAGCAGGACAGAATGTCGATTTTCCATTTAAACATACGCAGTCTTAGAAACAAACAACCTGATGTGCTGCTTGATTCATTAGATCATGCGTTTCATTTTTTGGCCTTCACCGAGACCTGGTACTCCTGTGCGTTCGATGTAGTATTTTTCGAAGGATACAATAATGAAGGTGTGTATAAACCGAATCGCAGGGCTGGTGGAGTGTCACTATATATCAAAGAAGATATATAGTATATGAGGTGGTTCCTGAATTTTGTTGTGTTTGCGCACATTATGAATCTATTGCCGTTCATTGTGTAACATCTCTGATTGCTTCAGTGTATCGCCCCCCATCAGGGGATACTCAAGAATGTTTTGGATTTATAACTACTGTTTTTGAATATGCATCCTTAAGAAATTTGCCTATTGTCCTTGTTGGTGATTTTAATATTGATCTGCTATTACTTAGCCCACATAGTAGACAATTTTTAGATGTCATTCAGTCATTCTCGCGCACAAACCTAATAGGATTACCCACCAGAATAACAACTGTAAGTGAAACTCCACTAGACCTATGTATAACTAACCATGATAGAAATGACGTCAATGCTGTTGTGCTAACAACTCATCTGAGCGATCATTTCTCAGTGTTGAAGACCCCTCAGCCTTCGCTCAGGGGGTCCGCGAGCCGCGACCAGCACGACAAAGGACCAAAGGCGCAAGGAACAAAAACCGCTTTAATTTACGATAGAATGTAACACTCAAAATTACCGCAGCCTCGCGGCCAATAGCAGAAAACAACAAGGCAAGGAAGCAGGCAGCAAAGAAGCAAAGCAGCAAAAAGCAGCAAAAGCAAAGAGGCAAGCAGCAAAACAGCGAGGCAACAAAATATACAAGCGAAAGGGAGCGACGAAAGAACGGCCGCTACCAACCATCAACCAACACAATCTTTCGGGCGATAACCGAATGCTTAAAGCGCAGAAAGCAAGGAAGCACCGAACCAGGCGCGCAGACAGTCCCAAAAGCGAACAACAAGAACAACAACACTCTTTCATGCAGACACAATGCAAAGACGCTTTTCCCCCTGCTCTGCAGCACGCTCGGTAAAAGAAACCTAGACGGGCCACGCCCCACCAGCGCCTCCCCGAGCCCGCGCCCCGCAAAAAGCCCCGAGTGCCGTCTCCGCTGCCTTCTTATCGGGCAGCCGCCTTCCCGGCAGTCCCCGCGCGAGTTCTCACGCTACCGCGATCGATGCGCATGCTCCATGCGACGAGTGCCGTTGTGGCGCGCGATTCAAAGGCTTCCCCCGTGCGCGCTGCAGAGAGGGCCAAGGGCCCGACACTCCCCCCTGTACAAGACCGGACACCCACTTGGGTGTCCAACAGCACTATGCAACAATACTATGCAACTACACTTTGCAACTACACTTTGCAACTACACTTTGCAACTACACTTTGCAACTACACTTTGCAACTACACTTTGCAACTACACTTTGCAACTACACTTTGCAACAACACTTTGCAACAACACTTTGCAACAACACTTTGCAACAACACTTTGCAACAACACTTTGCAACAACACTTTGCAACAACACTTTGCAACAACACTTTGCAACAACACTATGTCCAACGCTATGTCCAACGCTATGTCCAACGCTATGTCCAACGCTATGTCCAACGCTATGTCCAACGCTATGTCCAACGCTATGTCCAACAGCACCATGCATCGTCCTAGTCGAGTATATCACGGCTGTTGCGAAGCAAAATGTTCGGGGCAGTTGGCACGCGATGGGCTGGAATGCCGTTTGGCGTCGTTCGGCGCTGCACGTGACGGCTCCAATTGGCATGCGCTCAAGGCGTGCGCTCTTTCAGAGACAACGCACTTTTCGCCCAACCGACGCTAGCGCACATCGGTCGCCTGGGTGAGAGACCGACGACGTAGGTGATGTTGCGATGGGCCGCCGTGGCAGCCAGGCTGGTGACACCCGTTGGAGTGGTAGCGTGGCATTCTGCGCAAGGCGAGGATATCTACAAGGACAGCATATGTAAAAACGTCGCGATTAACAGATACCGGATGTAGGACACAGCCGCGTTAACTGCTGGACTCGTATAATGAGGGAGGCACGGTTAGCTGTCTGATGGGCGCTCGTAGTACGCTTTGAGGTCGTGCAAGCTGACGGGCCCTACTACTCTGCTGCCATGTTTTTCCCGCAGTAGGTACACCAAGCTAGAAATACGTTTTGTGATCACGTAAGGGCCATCCCATCTAGGCGCGAGGGAAGCAGCAAACCCTTTTGCAGCATCGCTGAGTGGGTGCGTTCGGCGGAGCACTTCGTCGCCGACCGCGAACTCCAGGGGCCGCCTGCCTTTGTTGTATTGGTTGCCATGTTCCAGGCGGGCAAGGTCCAAGTTTTCCCTGGCCTCCTTCAGAGTGTGGACCAGGCGGCTGGAAAGATTTTGTGTGAACGTGGGGTAATTGCAAGTTGGCAATTCAGAGCCGTTGGTGAATGCATGCTCAATAGGAAAACGGAGCTCGCGACCGAGAAGAATAGCCGCTGGCGTAAACCCTGTCGACCGGTTTACTGTGGTCCTTGTGGCGAAAGCCATCTCCTGGATACGAACGTCCCAGTCCTTGTGCCGCTCGGTGAAAGCCACCAGCATTGTCTTAAGGTTTCTGTTGACACGCTCCGTGATGTTGGCTTGAGGGTGGTATGGTGTCGTCCTTTTGTGCTGCACGCCAAGAGCCTTGCAAGTGTCCACGAATATCCTGCCTGTGAAATACGTGGCATTGTCCGTGATAAGCTGCGCTGGAAAACCGAAACGGGTGAATGCTTCCAACAACCTATCCCAGATTATCTTAGAATCCAGCTTGCGTAGCGGGTACAGCTCTACCCATTTGGAGAAATGGTCAGTAACCACTAACAAGTATCGATTCCCTTTAGCTGACCTGGGGTATGGGCCCATAACATCACATGCCACAATTTCCCATGGGTATCGACTCTCAACTGGTTGCATGAAGCCCGGTGGCTTCCCTCCCCTCGGTTTCACGGTCTGGCAGGTAGGACATGTGCGAACGTATCTGAAGACATCCTTTCTCATGTGCGGCCTTGTCGCGACGCGACACAACTTTTCGAATGTTTTCTTGCCGTCGCTATGACCGGCGAGCCGGGTGTCATGAAAGTACTCTAGAAAAGGCTTGCGCAGCTTCCTAGGCACAACGACGCGGAATGGGGACTCACCGCAATCCGTATCGGCAGCAGGTATATACCGCAAGAGCAGGCCATCGTCTGCTTGCATGTAGCTGTCGTAGTTGCCGCTACCGGCAGGGTTGGCGCCGTCCAGTGCCTTGCGTATCAAGTTGCACTGGTCGTCGCTTAGCTGGGCGTCGAGTAGCTGCTGGCGGGAGATCAGTGTCCCCCAGGCGTCCACAGGCACTGCCACAGCCAGGACTTCGGGTGCCGGCTCGCCATCCCCGGAGAGTGGTGCTCGGGACAGGGCGTCAGCTACCTTGTTGAAGGTGCCTTTCCTGTATTCTACTCTGTAATTATACTTCTGCAGAGAGAGGGCCCAACGGGCTAAACGGCCGGCTGGGTTTTGTAGCTTTGACAGCCACGTCAGGGCCTGGTGGTCAGTCTGAATAGTAAAGTCAGCCCCATCCAGATACATGTCAAATTTCTTTAGTGCAAATACAATTTCTAGGCACTCTTTCTCTGTTACGGTATAGTTCCGCTCTGCTCCTGTGAGAGTGCGACTTGCAAAAGCCAGAGGGTGAAGCTTTCCTTGGTGCTTCTGAAGCAAGACTGCGCCGATGCCATACTCACTTGCATCAGTCTGCACGGTGAAGGGCAGGTTGAGGTCGGGAAGCAGCAGACGTGCGGTATCGGCGATAGCCGACGACAGAGCCCGAAATGATCCCTGCTCCACGTCAGTCCACTGCCGACTGGCACCTTTCCGTAGGAGCTGGTGGAGGGGTCTTGCCAGGTCAGCGCAGTTGGGGATAAAGTGGCGGTAGAAGCCCACCATGCCCAAATACCGCTGCAGGCTCTTGACGTCTGTTGGTGGTGGAAGCTGCAGTATGGCCCGGAGTTTCTCCTAGTCAGGCCGGAATGTGCCTTGCTCGACAATGAAACCTAGGAGGTTTACTCTGGTCGAAACCAGTTGAACCTTCCGGGGGTTAATGGTGATGCCTGCGGCCTGCATGCGTTGTAAAACGGTGGTTAGGTGCAGGAGATGCTCCTCCAGGGTACTCGAGAACACTACCACGTCATCCATGTAAGCCATCGCATAATTGAATTTGGCGTCTTGAAGCACAATATCTATTACACGCTGAAAGGTTGCCGGTGAATTGCACAAACCAAAAGGCAATCGGACGAATTCGAACAGTCCGCGATGGCAAGTGAATGCAGTCTTTGCAATATCACAGGGGGCGATCGGAATTTGCAGGAAGCCCCTGCTGCAGTCTAAAGTAGTAAAGAACTTAGCGGACCCAAGTGAATACATCACTGAATCGATTGATGGGAAGGGGTACGAGTCTCGAACTGTGACAGCGTTCAACCGACGGTAGTCGACACACAACCGCGCCGTGCCATCTTTCTTAGGTGCTAGTACAACCGGGAACGCCCAAGGGCTCTTAGACGGTCTTACTGCACCGGTAGCGATCATTTCGTCTAGCGCACTATCAAGAAGTGCTCGCTTGTGGATGCTCAGGGGCCGCGGGTTGAAACGAATTGGGCGGGCGCATCCGGTGTCTATCCTATGTGTCAGCACTTTAACGCTGCCAGGAGCTTCCGTGAACATTTCGGCAAATGGTTTAAGCGCTGTCTCGATTTTTGTCTTCTCCGCCGGAGATCCTGTGAAAGACTTCAGAACAGTGAGGATACCACTACCAGTCTCGGAGACCGCAGAGATATTGGCGGTAAACTGATTTGACTGTGGGTCTCTTGGCTTAGTCATGAGCTCGAGTGGATGTGCATGCATGCCGTATTGGTAGGTGCCTTTAGAGAGATCGAGAACGATTCCTGCTTTGGCTATGAAGTTACGGCCCAAAATCACCGGACAAGAAAGTCCTGGAAGGTGTAGGAAGCGTTGCCGGAATTTTTTGTCATTCACGGTAACCGTTAACCGGGCTGCTGACGTAGCGGACGCAACGTGAGCGGATGCCATGCGAAGGGTCGTGTTTACCCTTCGTAACTGTAGACGTTTCGTCTCGCAGGCGCTTTTGACACGATCGCCGAAAACGGAAACAGCAGAGCCGGTGTCTAAAATAGCAGGTACTTCCATTCCGGCCATTCTGAACACCACCAATGGTGTTTTCTCAATCTGGGCGTCAAGAAGACTGAACGTGGACGGCAAAGCCCTCACCATTTGTCCAAGATCCTGGGCCTTTGATCTGGGGGGGCGACACGTTTCCGGTACACCTACTACCGTTGATGCCGGTGGTGATTCGAGTGTGAGGAGCCGTTTCTTTCCTCCTCCCCGCTGCCGAGGTTGTCCGCGGCTCAACGCCGTGGCAGCAGGATGGTGAGACGACCAAAACACCCGGCTTTTCGTAGTCTCGGAAACGCCTGCCCCCGCTTGGTGCTTGACGGCCGCGTAGTCTGCATGTGCCGAGGGGCCGTCGGGGCGCGGTAGGTCGTTGGCCGGCGACTGGGAGCTGCTCACCACCGCCGGCCCTAGTCGTTTCCCTGCTGGCGGGAGCCAGGGGGGCTCGGGCACTGGCTCCTGTAGTGGCCTCGTCCTCCACACTGGAAGCAGACTGGAATGCTCCTGCGTGTATCTGCTGCGCCTGATTGGGCGGCAGCCACTACAGGCCTGCTGCGGCCCCGAGTGCCTCGCAACGTTGTGGCAGGTTCCACGACCGGAGGCCGGAAAGGTACCTGGGTGGCAAAGGTGCGGTGAGTGAATGGGTCCAGCGCCCTTGGAGGCGGTACCATATTCCCCGGGCTTGCAATCTGAGAACCGTGCCACGCGCAAGACGGCTCGAGGGAGGCTTGAGGCGGGGGTGGAGGCTGGTAAGTTAGCTCTGCCAACATCGCCGCCTGAATATCGGACGCCGCTTTAGCGAGATCGTCAAGCGAAGAGAAGGTGCGGCCCCTTAGATAAGCCTGGAAGCGTGGGTGAGCTTGCCGGATTGCCCGGGTGACTCTTTCTGTTTCGGGTGCTGAAGGATCTGCGCGCTCGTAAAGCTCCTGAAAGGACCGTATGTATTCTAGGAGGCTTTCCTCCTCCGCCTGACTACGGGCGCGAAGCTCGTCTTTCATGCGGACGACGTAGTCGGGGGGGAGGAATTCTGCTCGCAGTAGCTGCTCAAAGTGCGCCCAACTTTGGAATGACTGGCGACGACGCCAGCGGGCGGCGGACCCAGTCAGGGCGACGGGCAAAACGCGCTGAAGAAGAACGTCATCCGTAATGGCTTGCGCATTGCGGTAATCTTCCATTTCCTGAAGGAAGTCCGCCACCGATTTCGTATCTGTGTGCCCTTCATATGTGGGCACAGCGAGCTGCAAATGGAAACTGGCTGCTGGAGTTATGTTTGTCTGATGCTCGAGCAGCGCGGTCAGCTGGGCAATAATGTTGCACATATCTTGTGCGGGCGCACCCTGGTCCTTCTTATCAGGCATTGTAGTAATGGGTTTGCGAGGATGATTTTCAACCGCGCTCTTCTTGACTTTACCGGAACGTAGGTGCATTAAAATGCCGGCGGTGCATCTTTGGTGTTCAAATTGGGCGAGCAAAGCGGTCCGACGGAATGGTCAAGCGGTTCTGCGGAAGCAGGATGGTGCGGAATAGCGGGGCGCAAGGAAAGCGGGAGGTCGAATAAACGTTCAGTGAGCTTACGCCGGTCAGAGGGGTTGGGTACAGATGCAGGAGCTGTGGGACCCGATGTTGGAGCGAAACAAGTAGGCCTAGGGGGCGAGTTCCAGCTGCCTCGAGATGGGGGCGGTTCCCTCGTTCCCGTGCTCGTGGTCCCTGCGGTGCGGAAGCGTACTCCAGAACAAACAGAAAAACAACGAGAAAGAAGAAAACCACGTTGGGCGCCAGATGAAGACCCCTCAGCCTTCGCTCAGGGGGTCCGCGAGCCGCGACCAGCACGACAAAGGACCAAAGGCGCAAGGAACAAAAACCGCTTTAATTTACGATAGAATGTAACACTCAAAATTACCGCAGCCTCGCGGCCAATAGCAGAAAACAACAAGGCAAGGAAGCAGGCAGCAAAGAAGCAAAGCAGCAAAAAGCAGCAAAAGCAAAGAGGCAAGCAGCAAAACAGCGAGGCAACAAAATATACAAGCGAAAGGGAGCGACGAAAGAACGGCCGCTACCAACCATCAACCAACACAATCTTTCGGGCGATAACCGAATGCTTAAAGCGCAGAAAGCAAGGAAGCACCGAACCAGGCGCGCAGACAGTCCCAAAAGCGAACAACAAGAACAACAACACTCTTTCATGCAGACACAATGCAAAGACGCTTTTCCCCCTGCTCTGCAGCACGCTCGGTAAAAGAAACCTAGACGGGCCACGCCCCACCAGCGTCTCCCCGAGCCCGCGCCCCGCAAAAAGCCCCGAGTGCCGTCTCCGCTGCCTTGTTATCGGGCAGCCGCCTTCCCGGCAGTCCCCGCGCGAGTTCTCACGCTACCGCGATCGATGCGCATGCTCCATGCGACGAGTGCCGTTGTGGCGCGCGATTCAAAGGCTTCCCCCGTGCGCGCTGCAGAGAGGGCCAAGGGCCCGACAGTGTTTTATTTCTTCCCTGCGATAAAGAAAGAAAAAAAATGATGTTAACGATGCTCCTGTTGCATATCGCTCCTTTAATACCAATACCTTGCCGACACTTCATGCTAGTATTGAAAGTGTCGACTGGAGTGATGTGTACAGTTACCAAAACCCTAACGTATCATATGATTTGTTCCTACAAGATGTAAAGAACTGCTATGATGCTGCCTTCCCACTGAAATACTATAAAAGGCACAGCAAGTCCAGGATACCATGGATTAACAGAGATCTTTACAATAGAATTGGAGAACGAGATAAACTATACCATAACTTCATTAAACTAAGAGACGTATCTTTATTACATGAATACAATAAAGTTCGCAACGAATTAAACTCAGATTTGAGGAGAGGTCGTAGTCAATATTATCAGGCAAGATTTGCTGGGGTCTGCTGCAATCCCTGAAAAGCTTGGAACTTGGCACGTCTGCTCATAGGGAAAACAAAGGCTAGCCTTCATACGACACTAACCACTGACGGCGTTGAGTTGACTGAAGCCGACCTAGCGGACAAATTCAATAATCATTTCCTGTGCAGCAGGTCAGACAAATAATACAACAAATGACTGGGAACAATACATTTCTTCTTCCTGCTCGCAATCTATTTTCCTTACCCCATGTAGTGAATTAGAAATAGTTACATACCTGAAATCGTTAAAAAAGAATACTGCCGCTGGCTATGATGATATAAAGGCTGACAGAAATAAACATTTGCTGAATTACTATGTGGCCCACTTCAGCACATCTGCAATCAGGCTTTCGCTACAGGTACTTTTCCTGAAGGCATGAAGGTAGCCAGAGTAGTAGTCATTCACAAAGGTGGCTGTTATAATGACTTGAATAACTGTCGGCCTATATCTGTGCTACCTTTATTTTCTAAAGTGTTAGAATATACATTAAAATCACGATTAATGAAGTTTATTGCCAACCACGAAATGTTTTCCAACCAGCAATTTGGCTTCCGTGAAAGAAATCAACCGAAACGGCGCTCTTAGATATTAAAGAAAAATTAGTTAATAATATTGATAATAAGCAATACATTTTTGGATTATTTCTAGACTTTAAAAAGGCGTTCGATTCTATTAAGCATCCCATTTTGTTTCACAAACTCCCACACTACGATGTTAGAGGTTTTGTATTAAACCTGATACGCAGTTATCTATCCGACAGGGTGCAATTTACTAGCCTAAATGGTTACCGTTACCAATTACAGCCGATAAAATATGGCGTACCGCAAGGCTCTGTTCTTGGACCATTATTCTTTATTCTTTATATAAATGATCTTGTGAACATACCGCGAACTCCTGACATAGTTCTCTATGCAGACGACACAAGTATTTTTTTTACAGGTAAACACTTATTTGAACTTGAAAAGGCAGCTAATAGATGGTTAACTAATCTGTCAAACTAGTTGCATTGTAATCAACTTCAAATAAATGTAAAAAAAAACTAAGTATATTATTTTCAAAAGCCGTAATAAGCCTGATGACTACAGTACATGTATTAGATTTAAAATTTGGCTATCGAACGGGTTTCTGCTTATAAGTTTCTAGGTGTCGTCTTTGAAGGAAACTGGAGCTGGACAGCACATGTAAACAAGGTACATGCAAATATGTGCAGGTCAATTTCTTTATTGTATAATACCAAAACATTGATGCCAAAATGGTTAAAAACACAGCTATGCTATGCCCTTGTTCATTCACATATATATTATTGTCTACAAATTTGGGGTACAACTTCTAAGATAAATTTAGATAGGTTAATAATCCTACAAAAAAGAGCTGTGCGTTGCATAGGAAACCTTCAACGTAGTGCCCACAATGCACTATACTTTTCCAAACTTAACATACTCACTATGGATAATCTATTCCAACTAAGGTTTGCTATGTATACACATAGTGAAATTCTGCATAACCCTAATACCCTGTCCACGTTTTGTCATCCGACAACTCACAATATCACCTTAGGCGTAACAGACTTAGAACACCTATGTTTAGAACCAAATATGGTACCCAGACACTAGCCCCTACCTAGTACCTCATTTCATAAATAATAATCCAGAAATCGCTACTATGATTCAGGAAGGCAGATCTGCTCACAGTCTGAAGAAAAAGGTTACGAATTATCTTTTGCTAAGTTCCTAATGGTACTTAACTGTCCTTGCGGTCTCGATAACGTTTCTTTTTATTTTAATCGTTCTTTCTTACATTCTTTCTCCTATTTGCTATATAATGTTTTGTAACACTGATCAGTATTATTTGCTCGTTTAAATATTTCCATGTTCTCGCGCATTACTGACGATATATTATGCATAAAGTGTAACAATCTTACTTCTTTGTACACTTGATTGCTTGCTGCATATATTTTGTTCTTTTTCTTGTTTCTTTGTTGCACTGTGTTTTCATGATGTTATACCCCCTGAGCAATGTACGGGTAGGGGGCCTTTGTCAGGCAGTTTCATCTGCCTTTAGCCCCTACATCCCAGACAATGTATTGTGTAAATAAAGCATTCATTCATTCATTCATTCATTCATAATAAGGAAGGATTAACTTGGAAACGTTCGCTTATGAACTAAATTGACTAGCATGGTGTCAGCGCGCACATGAAAACATGAAAACATCACACCCGATGATCACGGACACTCGCTGTCGAAACGCTGGCGCGAGGGAGCGTGGCAGTAGCAGTGAGCGAAGTGACCCTTATTCTGTATATCGCTTCAATGCAGACTGAGCGGCGAGAACACAGCACGCACAAAGGTATGAGTGGACTGCAGATGGCATGGAAAATAGAGGACGCGCGACCTCGCAAAGTGCTCAGTTGGTACCGGTGTAGAAAGCCGCCCCCCGTTTCTCCCGCGCTGCTTTCCCCACGTTCCCCCTTGCGTGCGCGAGATTGAGACGCGATCGTCGGTTCCTCGTGCGTGCGGTCGCGAAATGCGCAGTTGCTACCAGAGAACAACACCGCCCCCCCCCCTCCCTCCTTCCCATCCTCGCGCGACGGAAGACGGCGCATTTCATCTCAGCTTTCCTCCCAGATTGAGCCGCGATCGTCAGCTCCCCTCGCGCGCTTTCACTTGCACATACAGCATATGGCGTGCGGCGACGGTGTTATCGCTCTTGGACTTCATGCCGACGCCTAAATCGACGCCGACGGCAAAAATGCGCCTGGAGGGTTCATATAATTGCTCTCGCAATAAAAGACAGGTCTGCGTAGTGGAACCAGCGCTGAGAAGGAGGCGCTAGGGCAGCCTGAGTGTGCTACTGCAATATGCTGACACCGTCCAATAAGGATGCCCCGTAAATGACACGACGTTTGGTATGATAACAGACACGCCTGTATCAGCGCTTGCTTTAGCGCGGCGCGCCCCGCTAAGCATGGTCCACAGCCATGCCCGTGGCGAGTTACGCTTCTGCACTTACGTATACGTCCTAGTGCGCCGATGTCGAGCCAGATCATAAGCTAGATTTATGTGCCTAATGATGAGCGGGGAGCTCGCTAAAGCGAAATCGCAGCACGTGCTACTTATACTGTAAACTGTTTCGTCCGCTTGCTAGGTTGCGTGCTAGGGTGCTGCTGTTGTCGCGTGATGGTTCAGCGCTGGTTGCCCGTGCGTGCGACCGGACAAATCTATAATAAATTCGTCGCTGTCGATGGGTTTTCACGGCATGGCTGTGCGTAGAACGATCTCGAATCTTTTCAAAGACGAACATGATCCTCAGTGTGCCTAGGAACGTAGTATTTGTTTTTGTCACCTGTTTTTAGTCACATCACGAGCGGTAAGTGTACTTGTCTGGTTATTTCATTGTACACGGTGGGATCGATACTTTCTGAAGGTCTGAAGTAAGGCCGTTGTAATTCTTGTGAACATCTATCGATTATCGCGTAGGACGTTGGAGGTGCTCGGTGCGCACGCGCGACACATTCCTGCGCATGCGCGGTTACATGTTCACGTCGTCGTCGTCGGTTTGGGTTTGATGCTTCCTTTTAATTATTGTGTCTTTATTAAACAAAGTAAGGTGAAGAAAAATTTGTCTTTCGACGAAAGAACGCCTCGCAGGCGCGAGTCTGGCGAGGCTCCGTGCAGCGGCGCGGGTGGAGCTCCTCCTGCCGTCAGTAGGGAGCGATGCCGATGACTCCGCAGCCGAGCCTGCCGCCCGCGTTGCCCGTCGAGCGGCTATCGGGGTGCGTGGTTCGTCCCAGGTCGTCTTCGCGCTCGTGCACCTGCATGACCGGGCAGTTTCGTGCGAAACGAAGAAGATAGAACATAGAAACCTTCGTAAGTTTCTGGAGTTTGGGGGTTTACGGTTGCTTGTAGGATGGCGAAAGAATGGTGCTTTTCAAGCGAATGAAAATAAATATGCATTGCACCTAGCATCAATATAACGTTTCCCATATGGATTCCGTTAACCATCATGAGACTCTCTAAAGAGGCATTTTTGTATGTCATGTGCAAGAACTTGGCCACCATGGTCGGCAGTCAAGCACACGAAATTGCGCTCAGCAAAACAACACCACTATACCGTTGAATCACTCCGGTGTGATTTAGAAAGGCCTATAACAGGAATTAATTCCTGAACACGTGATGAATATCTTACGATGAGGAAGTAGAAAATTGTTGGTATTGGTTGATTGCTGATAACAGCACACTGAAAACGAATACGAAGGCGAGCGACACAGCAGAGCGCTTGAGCTTAAGTTGTTATTTCCTCTGCAAATGTGGCACCTATTCAATGTGGGGGATAAGATAAGAATTGGGCGATTCGCGCAAAATGACAAGAAGTTTCGAAAATAAAAACTGTCGTACTGAGGAAAGGCATGTTAATACATGATCAGAACGGTCATCATACAGAAGTGAATCGAAAAATGATTGAAAAGATAAATAGTCGCAGTTTCACTCGAAAGGCGAAGCATCGAAATTGCGATAGCAAATTAGAAAAAAGCTATACGAAGTAAAGATAGCAGTTTATAAAGTTGTAAACATTCGCTTACTAACTAAATTAACAAACATGCACGTGCGCACAAGCAAAGATGAACACGTCTCACTCGATGACCGCAGAAACTCGTTGTCAAAACGCTGGAGTGAGGAAGCGTGGCAGCAGCAGCGAAAAAATGGACCTGCGTGCTGCCTCTCGTTTTAACGCGAAATAAGCGGCCAAATCATAGCGCCCACGAAGCTATGAGCCCTTGGTGCACCTAGACTTTGTACTCATAGCAGATCGCTTTCTACGCTTTAAAAGAAGTTTACACACTTTGGAGTGTATATTTGCCACACAACAATAATGGTCATCCGCCTTGCCCGCATTTCCTTTCTTCAAAACGCTGCGCTCGTTACTTTCCTGTCGAGAATGCTCTGTCATGCTGATAACGCGCATGGAGTTCGTGACTTCGAAGTAGCTGGCTCCCAGCGTTAAAGAAGGGAAATGCGGGCAAGACAGATGACGATTATTGTTATGTGGCAAATGTACACCCCAAGGAGTGCAACTGTTTTTACAGTGTAGATGGGGCCTGCGCGGCCGCGCCGTACGCAGCCACCGCCGGAGTAGAGCCCTCCCCCCATCCTCCCTCCGCTCCCTCCGGGTGCCTTGCGTGCGACAGAAGAAGGCGCGCTTCTTCCCCGCTTTCCTTTCTTGCACACGCGACATTCAGCCGCTATCGTCGGCTCATCCTGGCACGTTTTCAATCGTACACACAGTATACGGCACTTGGACTTAATACGGAACACCACGGCGTCGGCGACGACTAGGGAAGAAATGCGCCTGGAGTGTCTATATAATTGCTATCGCACAACAACAACAACAACAACAACAACAACAACAATAATAATAATAATAATAATAATGATCGTAATATATTTTTATACATGTAGACCATACGAGTCAAGAATACATCATTTCATAGCATTGCAACCATTCAAATGACCGTACCCCGAACGTGGAAGCACCAAAGGAAAGCAGGAAGGGGACATTCATGCCGGGGCCAAGGTTGCTTATAGCGACCTCGAGCAAATCTCTTACAAGCAAGCGGAAAGTAGTCCGTTGTTTCCGGCTCACTGCAGCACTGTATATACAAAGGAGATCCCACCAAACCAGAACTGCGCAGATCGAAATTTAGTAGCGGTGCCTGGCAGCATAACCTCTCTAATTTAAGTTAAGATTTCCGTGTCGGGCAGAATTTGTGGCTACAGGGGAATAGTAGGTGACGGTAGTCAGAATGTGAGACCAGGCTAGATTTATAAAACTCATTCAGCATCAGTAATATTCGAAATATTGCCGCAGTGGTATTGATTGTTGAGGGAAATACAAATTACAGGGCCACCCAGAGAATCGTTTGCGAGTGAGGGATCATCCAGCGAGGTATTAAGCAGTCGTTAAGGTAGAAGCTTAGCATATTTTGCGTAAATATTATCAAAAATATTTTCATGGGGTGTCGTGACGTTGTATCACCAGCTGAAGTTACTACAGCAATTTTTCCACTCAAGGGCTCGAGTAGCCTCTGCGCAAGAACCACCTGTGGCGTACGAAAACGGGGCCAATGGACATTAAAAAATGAAGTCGGCTGCCTTCAATAGCTGTCTGGAGTCTTGTGGAATGAGATTCCTGCAGTCGCAGAACGGTTTTGACTGTTAGCAGTCGAAATCTCGCCATTACCGAAGGCACTCACGCTTCCAGGTACAGCACAGCGTTTCTATACGAACTTTGGCAGCCCAAGACAAAGGTGGAGCGCATAACGCTCGAGTAGAACGAAGGGAGCAATTTTCGAGAAAGCATGGAATGCCCGTAGGCGGCGACAACAGCTGTCAATCGCACAGGTCCTTGCTGATTACTTAGGGTGACATGACCTGAACCGCACATTGCCTGAATGGTTGGGCCCGCGACGTGAAATAAGTTGACCGATTTCTCCTTGGCATGGCGGTGATAGGTGGCCAGTTTCCATTTGATGGTATGGTGCTTTTATTGAGCTACATGAAACAACGACTGAGAGTGTGAATTTTTTACATTTACAAGCAGCTCTTGGCGCCGCGTTATTGTTCATTGTCAGTAGGAACACTCGCAAGAAACTGCTGGTTGTGTGATTTCTCTGTCCCGTTTGTGTCCCACCGAGACACTTCTCACTATCGTGATCAATAAGGTACTGCGGGCAAAGGTATTACTAACATAGATAACATTTTGCATACGGACAGTATACTAGAAAGTTATGAATAACGCAACGACATACAATGGGGAAATATTAGAGTGTTCGAGTGACGTTCGGTGCATTCAAGTGCTTGTTTGAGTAAAGCGTCATCCAACTCACAGCTCGCGGGACACGCTGTTGCATAGATCAAGTGGCAGCAACACCATGACAAGAAAACAGAAGATAAAATGAAAAACAGAGCGAGAGAAGAAGAAAAGTAAAATGAAGCGAAAAAGAGGGCATTGGGGGCAGACATATGGCTATATTTGGGTCATGGACGTCTTCATAAATTGCATCTGCACTGCACGCATATTTATTATAATGCTTGTCTTCCTTTTTTGCATGTGCTGCGTCCATTCTTGGGCTATTCATAACTTCAAGTGTGTAACAATTCAGTTCTTGAGAAAGGTTGCGAAATAGTTCCGTTAAGTGCCCCCGTAATTTTATGCGCGCGTCGGGAAATCGTTCACGGAAACAAGCAGCTGTTGCAACGCAGGGCAGCTCGATCAGAACGACCGGTGTCCGCTGTAGCCACGTTCTGCGTACGAAAATGAGTTACGTCAGTGGACGCTGTTGCGCACAGAAAGAAGCACGGTAACAAAGGCTTCTGCAGACTGCCGCTCCTAATATGGCCGGCCAGTGGCGATCGTGGTCCAAACATAGCATTGTCCTCGAGAAGCGTGTGCTGTTACGAAAGTCTGTCTCTCCGAACAATTGAAATCTCTGGTTGGTGCAGGCAAATTACGGGAGAGTTAATGTTCCAAAGACTCAATGGAAGGAATTACATGGGCTGTGTTTTGCAACAGCATGCGCTTTTTGCTTCGAGTGCCTTAAGCTATTGTCGAAGGCGGAGACGACTTTTGCAAGATGAAGCTCCGAAGCATTGTCTTAATTATCCTTAAGAAGCTAAGGCTGTTAACCAATGCAATATGGTGGTTAGTACGTCGGCTGTAGGCTTCATGGGGGTAGTATTTGTGTGCGCTTTCAGGTCTGGAGAACGATTCGACGCAGTAGGGAAGGAGCACGCAGCAGTGACAATGGTAAGAAAGGAGAGTAAAAACGAGTATAATCGGTCCGCCCGTCATCCTATTTAAAGGTGACATGGTCTTTCGAAGTTTCTATGTGAAGGGCATGCGTCTAACGGGAACAGTTCTTATATGTTGTCGGTAGCTCTGGAATACGAAGTTACTATTTCGTTATGTCGTCACGAAGGAAAAAGCTGACTTGAGACAACTAATGGCTGGAATAAAGCGCAGTAAAACGGGACGTATAGCTATGGTGTGATGGAACATTGCTGTGTGTCATCCGACAGCGGAAACATGGCTATTTTTGCGATAGTGACCTGAAGTGCTAGAGCACACCAGTGTACTGCTGCGTCATTCGTCGCTGCAGCCTGGCGTCACTGTTTCCAAGTGTGTCATATCGCCGTAAAACAGGGCTTCCACGATAAACCATTGCAGTTGTCGTGGAGGCCCTGTTTATTACGACCTTGTGGCGCTCGTGGGCTGCTTGCAGCAATTTTTTTCTTACGTGCTCCGACATTTTGATATCTGTATGGCAGAGACATGTACAAATGGCGACAACTACATGTCGTTTTTTTTTCTTCCTCCAGGAGAACGGCTAGTACAATTCCAAGCTTATTAAGACTGAAACCATTGGACATTTTCCGCTGTATTCCTTCTCTTCAGCGTTCGTTTGGGGTGAGATATCTACTTGATGCTGGCAAAACTCCTCATGGGTGCCCATGAATTTTTAACGGGAAAGCGTTAAGGGACCCGTGTCGCAGAAACTCTGCTGCCAGCGCCAGTGGCGGCGATCTCGAGAAAATGATCTCGAATTACGCATACTGATCGACCCAGGGCCTCCACGTGGCGCAGAAACGTTACTGAACTAGTTGAATTTCTCAAAGTAGAAATGCACCAGAAAACTCCTAAAGTACGACTTACACACAACCTACAGACGGGACAGCTTTGGACTGTAATTTGAATATACAAAAAAAAAACATAATTCTGTTACGCCGACGCTCGAACACAAACCCCTTTCAACGCGACGTTTTCCAGCATCCGTTTGAGGTCTGTCTTAGTAGGAGCGGCGCGGCCCGCTCGGTTTCTTGCAAAGCCATAAAAAAAAGAAGAAGAAAAGCTCGCCGTCGTGCATAGCGGTCGCCGTCAGCGTTTCCAGGAAAACATTACATTTACATAAGCTGCAGTTGCCAGGAAGCGTGAGAAGCAGTCAGGGATCTTTGAATGCTATCGCGTTCCACTCTTAAAGGCGAAGCTTAAGCGTCCTTCCAAATTTTCTTTAGATGTTAGCACTTTTCTGGCTAACGCAGGGTAAAGGATGCTCGGGCAGCCCACCTTGCACAGTGCAGGTTTTTTGTGAGCTGTCTCCAACTCTGTGTCTTGTCGTTCAGAGTGAAGAAAAAAGAACAACTAAAACATTCATGTATGTGTCAAACGAAAGCCGCCATCGAAAAAGTGACCAAGGTTCTCCCGTTATCTTGCTACGCGGGCAACACACCGCTCCATTACAGCACACCATTTACCATCCACATTCCAGCGTATTTGCAAGCGTCACTGTTGGGGCGGGTGGTGGTGGCGGCGTTGTCGCAGGTGGGGTTAGTCTGGCATACATAGCCGGCAATTGTTCCGCCTGAGCCGCCTACCATTTGAGATCAGAGGTGTGTCACCAGGTGCCGATGAGCCCCGTGTCTTGCAGGAAGGCAGTCAGCAGTCGTTGCACTCTCTTTCTGATTGTACTGGGCCATCCCGGGAATACCACGCATTCAATGGTCCTGTGCGTAAGACCACTCTTTTGTAAGCTGTCGACAATCGCTTTTCCGTCTTTGTCGAACTGCGGGCATAGCCAAATGAAATGTTCAATGCCGTCGATATAACCACAGAAGGCACATAGCGGGAAGTGCATCGCCCATTCTTGAAGAACCACGCCGGGGTGTACGCGAAGTCAGTTCTTATGCGGTTGAACCGCGTCGCTTCCTCGCGAGTAAGCCATGGGTCACACAGACTTGCTCGCTTGATGTGGAGTCTCGTGGATCACTCTAAAGTGATTGCGGATTGCATCCTCAGAGTTCGGAAAAATATTTGGCGCTCTCACTTTTGGGGCACCTGTCAGCGCTAGGCGTGCAAGAGCGCCAACTTTTTCGTTTCGTCCAATTCCTACGTGGGATGGGATCCATTGGAATTTAACGTTATATCCCTTGCTAATTAGATCTTTAATCGGGGACAGAGATTGCCTTGTAGACTTTTCTCGAGGTAGGCCACAATGTAATCATTGTAACGCTGACTTTGAGTTCGTCACCACCGCGACATCTAATGCAGAATAGACCTGTTTATGCAAAGCCGCAGTAATTGCGGCGCTTTCTACTGTCGTAGACGAAACTACGCGACGATCCAGGCGGCCAGTCCATGTCACATCAAGGGAGAGTATTGAGAATGCCGCTACGCAGCTATTTGCGTGCACACCGACCCGTCTGTGCACAGTTGTAGTCAACGTTTTCCGATTATGTTGCTCGTAGGTGGCTCGAATACACTGTGCTCAAGTGGTCTAGCACAAGTAACTTTGCTTCGGCAGTTGAAATGGTGCCTTTCGCCGGCAGCTGGGCTACGCTGAGGTTGCAGGTAACGCCCGAAAAAGACCATGGCGGATCGAGACGACTTCGTTTGGGCCACTACAATCCTAAAAATAAGAAGGTGTTCAGCGCCGCATTGAAATGGGAGAGAGTTCTTGCTCTTAGACGCCGGAGAATCACCGCGCCTGCGGGGGACTCACTCGCACATCCTTAATAACTGCGTCAACAAGGCCTGATATGCCAAAAGGAGGAGTGTAAGAGACTCTGCTTCATTAGTAACCTTCTTGTTTGAAGCCTCCCGAGGTACACAGCGTAGCACCGTGACCACAGCGAATACCACACGCTGGCAGTTTTGTTGCTGACTGATTACAAGTGTTATTTGAAGTCGAGTCAATGTGGCCGCAGAGGTGGGCTTTTCGGACTCCTTTGGAACAGCGGCGTTGACCATTCAAGTTGGCTCAATAACTTCTTTTGTCAGTTTGAGACGTGGAAAATTCGATGCGTATTCTGTTTTCAAACCACCTAGTTGTGGGGCAGTGGACGTCGTCTTCTTGTTCGATGGTTCGCTTGCATCCTTTGGACCCAAGGCAAACATCTTACAATCCTTCGCTGAGCAGCTGTGCTGCAGGACATCGTCCGTAACTGGTTAGTTGGTTGCCGCCGCAGTTAGCACGTACGAAATGTTATTTACTTGCACATGTCTTAAAGTCATGATGTATGCCATTTATGGACAACGCACGTCTCACCGATTCCCAGGAACGTGCACCCGAACTTCCACTTCGGACGGCGACAAGACCGAGCGCGCAGGCGCTCGCGAAGAAGTATGAGCACCACACAAATGTCTTGTACTTAGACATGGCCAACACCGCAAGAAGCACCGCATTCGTCACCAGCGTATTCGATTATCACGGGACCAAAATGAATGCGTCATCAGTTTCCATAGCGAGCGCTGCGGAGGCAGTGGAATTAGCGCTAGCGTTCGCCATCCCTACGAGTCCACACTGGGAGTGTGTCATAGTGCTGACGGGCTCTCAGGCTGCATGCCGAAATTGTTCTAGGGCTAAAATTTCCTGGGTCGCACATCGCATTCTGTGTAGCGCACACCAGCTTCCACCATATATACAAATTGTGTGGACATCGAGGCATGTGTCCTTATGCGGCAATCAGCAGGCACATGCCTACGCCCGAGCGCATGCATACCTAAAGCCGTGAGAGGGACCCGCCAAACAGTTCTATCCCGAGCCGCTATCATTAAACTACACGCACAACCTACAATACTCGCTTTTCACGAAGAATATTATCACCGCCTGATAATGCTCTGACGCGACAGGAAGCCGTAATATGGCGGAAACTCCAAACAAACGCATATCCACACTTGAGTCTTTACAACGGCATGTACCCTGCACTGTTTTCATATAAATTTGTCCACTGCGACCAATGTGCTACGCTTTGCCACATGGTATGGGCTTGCGCAAGCACACCAGACCTCGCACCCATGACAAATCCCACCACACAACAATAAGAGGCAGCGCTGTCCAGCTCCCGCTTGACAGACCAGCTCAACCTGGTCAACCGAGCGAGAAGGGCAGCTAAGGCCACTAGATTCTTGTACTGAGGGGACTACCCACTGCAGAGCGGAGGAGCTACCTACGCTCGTGTGCTCTTTTGTATAATTTTAACCATTTCTCTTTCTTTCTTACATTCATGAGACCCCCCACGGCACTTACATCTCTGTTCCCCACGACAGTACTTAGCTACATGTCCGAAGCACCGGCACTCAAAACAGCGAGGTGGTGTATCCACGTAGCCGGCACGCTCATGTCTGCTAAAGCCGAGGTTAACTTTCTACGGGCGTTCAGAATTTGTAGCATATGTGAGAACCACAAAGTTGGTGTGTCTTGACTTCCAACCAGATGAAGAGGTTTGGAACCAACGGATGATTCTTACATGGAATACTACCTGAAGTCTCAGGTACCTGAGCGGTTCTTCATGCGAATACCATTTTGGTACTCCTCTAACGATATACATGTTTTTCATATAACTGTGTGGGAAACGGCAGATATGGCTATACCGCCAATTTTCTTGGCCTCTAGAAGGACGTTAGCTTGTCCTTCTGTCTCTACATCCAAGAGCAATGGTCCCTGTGTTGTGAAATGGCTCCTGACTGGGACTCCACCGAGAATCGTTTTAATCTCAGAATATATATAGGACAACTGGGTTTACTTGCCTTGAATCAGTTCTTTCAGATGTTGGAGTGAATAACGCTGGAATGCCCACTATCGTGTCTTTACGATGGGGCACATTACAAAAGCCACCCTCGTCCATATCTAGGCCTAAAACGTTCGTCTCGTCGTCCCCGATGATTGCTGACTCGTCCTCAGAATTCCCAATGTCTTGCCGCTTGCAGGCAGGCAAGCTTGTGCAAACTAGCCGGCGTTTGTGAGCCGGTGTCACCCTTTGGGAAGTCATGGTGGAGTGCTCGTCGGTGCCAGCTTGGGTCCTTCTGGCGTCTTTCGAGGTGGCGACGGGCGCAGCACCCGTCGGTCTCCGATTAGGAAGGCACCTTTTTCGAGTCATCCGACGTTTTATTTATTTATTTATTTACTTGATACTGTCAACCCCGTTCTTGGGGTCATTACAGGGAGAGTGATGTGTCAAGAATACATGATACATAATTTTGTCTTTGTCTTTGATACGCAATTTTGTCTTTGAACAGTTCCGGCCAGTAAAATGACCAGGAACTAACTATAGATGCAGGTAGAGCTACTGAGGCAGGTTGCAGCAGCTTTGTCGTCTTCGTCCAAGCGTCAGTGTTGTATATTTGGCTGTTAGCTTTGTATTTACACTTTGAACAATGGGGATCATTAATTTTTCACAAGGTTCGTCTTGTTTGTCTTTTCTTTGGGTTCCAAGCCGCCCAGCCCACCTTCTGCTTAGTTCTTAGCCTGCGGTATTGAAACTTCGTTTGATTCTTCGCCGCAGTGGCTGCTTCGTAAACATCGGCTCGTTCGCCGTGTCCGCGAGCGAGGATTACTGGGCTTCCGGCTAAAGGCGCGGGCGGGTAGAGCGACGCAGTGTTAGCGCTGCGACGCCCAGATTAGTTGAACGAGTGGTTCAGGACGACAAATATAATTTACCCCCCGTCCTTATTATCTTTTCAAGGTATTAAACGCTGTACTGAGTGCCTAAAGTAAGACGAGGCACGCGCGAGCGGATTACTTTTCGAGGCTCATTAAACCGTGCAGGGGGGGATCGAGTCCGATGTACTGATGTGTGTTCAGAGGGCGTGGACGGTTGGGGGCGGGGAGTCGTGTTGCAATTAGCTCCCCGCACGCCACATTGCGCGTACTTGAGCTTGTGTGCTCTTGTTTGCACGGTCGCTTCATACAATAAGGTACTGTGGTCAGGCCTGGCACCCACGCGTGCGTCACGCGATAAGTGTCGTGCACGGTATTAAACGTGCACGCACACTGCCCAAAAGAGACGTAATTTTGACCTTCTTTAGCAACAAGCAGCCATCCGAAGAACCAAGTGAAAGAAAGGGATGGAACGACAAGAAAAAAGAAAAAATACTATAGGAAAAAGACTTTAACGACCTACAGCCCTGTATGCCGACCTGACAAGAAGCTTACGGCTTGGTGCTCAAAACGGGATCTGTGAAAAATGAAATGCATACTTATCGGCCCAGCGCGCACGGGGGCATACACGGTCATACACGTGCATGAAAAGGCCAGTTCGCGAATTCCGGTTCAAACCGGAGCCTGACGAAAGAATTTTGCGAAGTGGGGCGACTCAGTGCAAGGAGATCGTCTGTGGGTCTCTAGTGCTTGACCTAAGAGAGTGCAGAGCTAACGCCACACAAAAGACTCATGTTATTTGGCAAGCATAGCTAGCAGAGGGTGAACTCACTCGCTTTCTTTTTTGACAGAGGCACGGTAATGCGTGAGGGATCTGCTATCATATAATGTGGCCAGCATTTGAAGCAAACGTTTGCACATGGCGCTCGAAAGCCCCGTTAAATGGAGTGTTCAATAACACATGGCGTGCCATTACTAACGGGTCCGGCACGCGAGGCACCGATCTCCGGTGTCAGGAGATATGCTTTGAATTTGGGTTCATGCGCACTTGCAGCCTACGGCTTGCCCTCTCGAACAATTGATTGGTCCGCATTTTTAGCCTCTGCGAACACTGAATGCAAAGGCGCTCTTGCACTTTGCACAGAGCTTGTGATTGCGGGCGCAATGCATGCTGCTATGAGCTGCTTCTCATGGTCAGCAACTCGCACGTATTTTGACATTGAATTGTAAAGGCGTCATGCAGTACATCGGCGCGCCGAGATGAGATACAGACGCTCAAAGTCGATTCTAGACCACAGGCAGGCAAAGCGCACCTAGGACAGCATACGTCGTCGCATAACAAATTAGGCAGCGAACGATACAAATCATTCTGCAACTCGTTGGACTCCCAAAAGCACTCTCTTGCGTATGGCCAACTCTGCAGTGCCTTCGCTCTCCTCAGCAACGCCACACTTTTAGGGCACTGGCTCTCCACCAAGGATGCGAGAAGTAGATGTTGAAGAAGACTTTTTTTAGACAATTGCAGATGACAGAGTGCTACTAAATGATCTGGAATTGTACGATGTCCCTTTGCAAGATGCAAGATTCATCAATGAACGAATCTTTCTCCATGGGAAGAACTGGAGGCTGCTCTAGCCATTTGAAGGCGTTCCTATTCGCCCGGACCCAACAGTATGACGTACTATGCTCTACGCTACCTTGATCATGAAGCATGAGAGGTCCTGCTGCATCATCTCAACATTTGATGGAGGGACCGGGTTGTTGCCTCCAAGGGGAAGCATAGCCGTCTCGTCCCAGTCCTAAAGTGAAGAAAGTCTCTATTTGAACTAACATCACATCGGCATATTGCTCTCGCCAGCTGTGTTGGCAAGTTGATGAAAAGAATGATCCTCACACGCCTCCACTGGTTTCTTAACCTTACTATGTTTATCCAAAGGTAACCACAGGCTTTCGTTCATCGGTCGACAACGTCATTGACCTTGTGTCTTCGACTCAACAACATAGATCCTTTAAATACTTCACTGTAGGGCTTTATTTAGACTTGAGGGGCGCGTATGCTAATGTTCTCATGAAGCCATCCTTGATGCGCGCGTGCCTGCAGAAATCGGAGGCCGCTCTTTTTGGTGGATTCGGAGTTACCTGACCCGAAGGAGCTTCTTTGTATTCACCGAGGACGGTAAAACAACCGACCACTACACCAGCCGTGGCGTTCCACAAGGCGGCGTTTTAGCCTAGTTTTGTTCAACCTATACGAGAACGTGAGTAGAATGATAAACAGGGTCTCCCAGAAGAGGCACGGCATGAGAGAAGACGACACTCTCAAGCTCCTCAACAGCCTGATCGTCAGCAGAATCATGTACTCGCTACCCTACCAAGTGAGGACTAAAACGACCAATGAAGAGATCGAAGTCGTCCTGAGGAAAGCCTACAAGATGGCGCTGCACCTGCCGAGAAACACCTCCAACGAAAAGCTGATGCAACTAGGGGTGAGCAACACCTTCGTCGAAATGGCGGAAGCACAGCGGAAGGCGCAAATGAAAAGACTAACGGGGACCTACACGGGGCGAAACCTGATCGGTAGGCTGGGCTTCGAAATAGGAGACGTCGACCGGTACGAGTACGTACCAGCGGGAATTAGGAAAACCTTTAACGTAAAGCCTATACCGAAGAACATGGATCCTAGGCTCCACGAAGGCAGAAGGAAAGCTAGGGCCGAATACATAGAAAAGACAGTGGCTAGAGAAGAGAACACGCCCCTCTTCACGGACGCTAGCATAACTGTAATAGGAAGCGAGGCAAAGGCCATCGCGGTAGTAATGAACAAGGAGGAAAAGCTTGTCTCGTGCGTCTCGGCCGAGATATGGAGCGTAGCTGAAGCCGAGGAAATCGCCGTGGCGCTGGCGGCGATGCAAGGCTATAAGGGGAATAAATCTCTAAATATTCTCACAGACTCGAAAGAGACCTGTCGCAACTATATGAGGGGCAGAATATGCAAAACTGCCCTTAGGATCCTCAGAGGGAGTAACCCGTCGGAGGAGGCGGAAATCAAACACAATCTGATCTGGATACCTGGGCACGAGGGCATAAGGGGTAACGAGGCGGCGGACGGTCTAGCTCGAGCTAATAGATTCCGAGCTGGGCAGCAGCAGGAGTACCGCGCTAGTTACGCCGGGATCCTCAGTGACAGTTATTCGGAATTACTGCAACACTACAGGGGGACTAGATTCAAGTACCCACCGCCCCATAAAGCGCTGACGAAGGAGGAAGCAACGGGCTGGCGTAGGCTCCAGACAAACACCTTCCCCAACCTTTTCATATTAAACAAGATGTTCCCAACGCAGTATAGGGACACCTGCCCCTGGTGCGGGGCTACGCCCACACTCTATCACATAACTTGGGAGTGTGAACGAAACGACGCATTCCGCGATCATAAACCCCCGAGTGCGGAGCATTGGGAGAGCCGGCTCGTCAGCTGCGAGCTAGCCGTCCAAAGAAGGATGGTGAAGCACGCTAGGGACGCGACCAAACTCAGTGGAGCCCTGGACTGAGGGACCACCCGTGCTGAAGAGGCTTCCCTTCGACGAGAAGACAGCGTGACGAAGAGATGACCTCGATCCGCGAGAATTCCATTTTATGCTTCAATAAATGTTTCTCTCTCTCTCTCTCAACCTATACTCCGTTCCATGCATAGCAGTCAACGCTGTGGAAGCTACGCAAGAAGTTCGGGACAGAAAAAAGAAGACGAAGAAGACGAGTTCTAGGTCAGCTGCTATACCTGCTTCGCTCTGTTTTTTTTTCAGTTAAATTTTTGCGTACCGACGCCCCCGTGGTGGATACGGTATCAAAAGCAGTGACGGACGCTCCACCCACCTGCCGCCAAGGTTGGGGGCTGGCCGCCAAGCTGCAGGTCGGTCTGCTGCGCCCGGCCACCTGAACGTGACTCTCCTAAGGTCATCAAGCTGCTCTGACGTCGACGACATGGAATCCAGTGGTGGATATACCGAGGCCGCAAATCGCCGGTTGCAGAGGAAACTTCGTAGGACTTTAAGCGTGAGTGAGCTTAACTACAATAAGCCGCCCTCACAGCAAGCGTACACAATCGCCTATATCCCCGTCGCTGCTACAGGCAACATCAGTTCCCTCAATAGGCACGCTCTCACTGCCTATCTCAAGAGGCTGGCTCCAGGGCAAATCAGATAGGGCCAATTTAATCCCAGAAAAAAACATACTTACTGTTGATGTGACTACACGAACCATCCTCGACACTTTGGAAGCTGTAACTCAGCTACGAAATAGACTTGTCCACTCATTCATCGAACATGGAGGCAGCACAACCTCATGCTTCCTATCACTGCATGATCTACTGCATGATTCCTACTACAGTAGAGTTCACAGTTATTCCGTCGACGTCAATCTGCAAGAAGTTCAAGATCAACCACGTCACAACATCGAGAGAGTCCGGACTTGCGGCCCGCCGTAGCGCAGTGCTTTATGTGCAGCAACAGTCATCAAATCACTGGGCTATATTCCGTGACTGAAAGGCAGCCCTTCAATCACTCTTATCAGCTCTGCGCCGCAGCCCACATGAATAACTGGTAGCAGTAATACTATTAAGCTAACATCAAGCGGTGGACAGAGGCTACGACATTGTATTTCAGTGGCTACTTGGGAACTGCAACATTATTGCCAATACGGACAGCCAATAAAGCTGTCCGTGAGGCACATAGCGAATGCGGAGGTACCTCGATACCATTGTCGACAACGGATGCAGTGCGCCACTTCAGCGGTCTTCCCCATATTATTACTCTAAGAAAAGGGAATACACCGGATTTCATCAACCGGCGCCCATATGCCATGGACGCACATATGATATTACAACTATCATCCGGTTTTAACCGAGGGAAAGAAACGCTACTGCGCCACCTGCAAGTAGGGGTTTCTTTCACAGACGCCTCATCATCATCATCATCAGCCTGGTTACGTCCATTGCAGGGCAAAGGTCTCTCCTATACTTCTCCAACTATCGCGGTCATATACGAATTGTGGCCATGTTATCCCTGCAAACCTCTTAATCTCATCCGCCCACCTAACTTTCTGCCACCCCCTGCTACGCTTCCCTTCTCCGTGAATCCATTCCGTAACTCTTAATGACCATAGGTTATCTTCCCTCCTCATTACATGTCCTGCCCATGCCCATTTCTCTTTCTTGATTTCAACTAAGATGTCATTAACTCGCGTTTGTTCCCTCACCCAATCTGCTTTTTTCTTATCTCTTAACGTTACACCGATCATTCTTTTTTCCATAGCTCGTTGCGTCGTCCTCAAATTAAGTAGAACCATTTCGTAAGCTTCCAGATTTCTGCCCCGTACGTGAGTACTGGTGAGAAGCAGCTGTTATACACTTTTCTCTTGAGGGATAATGGCAACCTGCTGTTCATGATCTGAGAATGCCTGCCAAAAGCACCCCAGCCCATTCTTATTCTTCTGATTCTTTCAGTCTCATGATCCGGATCCGCGGTCACTACCTGTCCTAAGTAGATGTATTCCCTTACCACTTCCAGTGCCTCGCTACCTATCGTAAACTGCTGTTTTCTTCCGAGACTGTTAAAAATTACTTTAATCTTCTGCAGATTAATTTTTAGACCCACCCTTCTGCTTTGCCTCTCTGGGTCAGTGAGCATGTATTGCAGTTGGTCCCCTGAGTTACTAAGCAAGGCAATATCACCAGCGAATCGCAAGTTACTAAGGTATTCTCCATTAACTCTTATCCCCAAGTCTTCCCAATCCAGGTCTCTGAATACCTCCTGTAAACACACTGTGAATAGCATTGGAGAGATCGTATCTCCCTGTTTGACACCTTTCTTTATTGGGATTTTGTTGCTTTCTTTACGGAGGACTACGGTGGCTGTGGAGCTGCTATAGATATCTGTCAGTATTTTTACATACGGCTCGTCTACACCCTGATTCCGTAATGCCTCCATGACTGCTGAGACGACTGCTCATTCCTAATTGGAATGGCGGGCAGTGCCAATTGCAGCACATGTGGTGTCGAAGAAACGACCAAGAGTCTCCTGAGTGACTGCCCCATATACGAATACGAGAGGAGTGCCCTTCGGGCAGTTTTGGGGAACTTGGACGACAGACCTTTCACGGAGGAGATATTCGGTCTTCTCTCTTTCTCTCTCTCTCTGCAAGAAAGATTCGGCTTAAAACCGCGGAGACGAACAAATGTTTCCCATTACATTGTACACACAACTCCTCCTCGCGAAAGAGCTCATCAGCGTTCACTACAAAAACACTGGTGGTCGCAGACTCCGCTAGGCTTCTGTAAACGCATAATTGATCTATTAGCTTTCTCTGCGCAAGTCTCTTAGTGTTCAAGTTTCTAAAGATGTTCTTTCCCGTGAATTGTTCATACCCGTAAGGGTATCGCGGAGGGAGGCCGTCTGCTCGTCCTATGAACGACAAACATATGTCCAACACATAGCAGTTTACAGAGAGACATAGGAGAGAACGAGTGAGTGAAATCAAGAAAGGATTGCCTTGCTGGAGGGGGGGGGGGGGGGAGGGAGTGCTTGAATTTAACGAATTCCACTGTAGTAGCAATTTGTGAAGAGTAAGTGTGAATATTCCGAACTTTGTCCATTTTTGTTAGCGGGTAAACATGCGCTGATCTTTTTGATAGGCGAAGCACGTTGCTTTGTCGATAGATGTAGCATTGCCGATGTTACCGCAGTAGTTTGGCGGACGTTGAAGTTTAACGTAGGGCCTGTTAATTCTATAAAGAGTGATGGCGCGTTCGTCTAATTTGAAACGCTCACTTCTCGTAAGCCTTCATGAAGCAAGACAAACCGAGCTCCGTTAACGTCGCAGGATATTGGCACACTTCGCAGTTGGCATAACTTATGGCACAGATCTGAATTTTCTTCTGAAGATAATCCAAAATTTATTTTTGAATTACCACACATGCCGTTCTAATGATGAAGGTTTTACAAAACTAATGCATCTGTAATATAATTTTGTGTATCTTGAATGAGAGCTGAGCTTTTTGGTTTTTCAGGCTTTAGCTAACTGCGTGGGTTTACAATGACTGAATGCGAATGAATTGCATGATCACCTGAACCGGCATTGGCAAACTGTAGGTAGAGTTAGTGTTCAAACCATGATAAGTTACAAAGAAGGTTCTTTTTCCCATCTCCTGGAAGCGTTCGCCTGAGAAACAGCTTGCGTTCCTTGTGGCCTACAGAACCGGTAGCTGCCACCTGAATATACAGGATGATCAGGGGAGGTATTCTGTAGGAGTTCACTTAGTGCACTGTTCATTACGGCCGTTGCTGATTGGCTGGCGCTGCTGCTCTTCTCCTCGCTTGTACGGCTGCATCCAATCAGCAGCGGCCGGAATGGACAGTCCACTAGGGGTACTCTTATAGAATACCTCTCATTTCTAACCTTTATAGAATTTTTAAATATTGGCTCTGGGAGATAGCACAGGTCTTGTCCTCGAGCTGGATTGTTCGAAGAGGCGGACATCACAAACACGAGAAATCAAAACACATATAGGTACAACTAATTCACAAAAAGTATATAATTGTGGAATGAAATGCATGGGCGGCCAAATTACTTTTGTGCTTCAGTGTAAGGTTAAAAAAAGTAACTGGAACAGCGTATTTTTAGGTTTTATGGCACATATCTCCAAACTTGCGTCATTCCGGAAATTAATTCAAGTAGATACGCCTTGCAAACTCGCCGGCTACAATTCGTAAATTGCAATATATGCCGTAAAGTAATTAGTTCGAAAGCTGTTTAGTGGATTTTTGTTAATTAGTTGAATGTGTGTTTAGATTTCTCGGGCAAGTAATATCCGCCTCTTTGAATTATCCAGCTCAAGGGCTAGAAGTATGTTATCCTAAACGTGCTATATTTGAAAATTCCATTAAACTTAGAAAGGATCATCCTGCATACAAAAAAGTCAATTTAGATTCATAATTTACGAATGCTATACTAGTGCACTCGGCTTAAAATGCGTTTATTCTTTCATCACTGTACTAGGTTCTC
Source organism: Dermacentor albipictus (assembly GCF_038994185.2). Taxonomy (NCBI): domain Eukaryota; kingdom Metazoa; phylum Arthropoda; class Arachnida; order Ixodida; family Ixodidae; genus Dermacentor; species Dermacentor albipictus. The sequence goes on along the minus strand of NC_091825.1, from coordinate 157,700,547 downwards.
CATATGCCTTAATATTTTGTCTAATAAGTCGTGATCTTCTAAATTAATTGCATGTTTTGCCTTTAGATGTTTCGCAAACCACTTGTTTGTGGAACACTTACGCCACCGGAGTGCTTATATTCCATTGAGCAAGATTTGTTCGGGACTGCCGATTGTAAAGAAGATTCGCACTTTAATGCGAAGCGTCGATCGCGCATACCAACAAAAATACATATATACACTATCGTGGACTCGCTGCAAGTGTTGGCTCCAGCTTCCCCCAGTGTCTTTACATTCCTTAACAACCAGTGTTCAGATAGCTCTGCCAACAACAGCACATCTACACATATCTTGCAAAAGATTACAATAAAGATGTATTTGTCATGCAGCCTATAGCTGTCCAGTGTATCAGCTAAAAACTTCGCTACTGCTTTCTGATTAGTGGTGCTTATCTCGAAATCAATCTCTCTCTAATCCTTCCGCACACCACCACAGGAGCGTGAACAAAATAAATATTTTTCTTTTCCATAATCAGTATCACTAATTAGCATAATGATTCGTTAACATATGGAGTTAGTCCTGATTAAGGGAAGAGGGGAATGTGCAGCTAGAGGCTGGTAGACGCAGCTAACGAATAAAGATAACTTGAAATTAACCGCACTTCAGTGAATATATGGAATATTGGAGAAGAATGCTTGGAGAGAGAGAGAGAGAGAGATAGATGGAAAAGGCAGGGAGGTTAACCAGAGGCGAGTTTCCGGTTTGCTACCCTGCCCTGAGGTGGGGGATATAGGGGTTGTAAAGACCACAAAGAGCGAGAAAAAAAGGAACAAGAAAAAAAAAGAAGAAAAGGAAGAAAAAAGAAGAGGAAAAGAAGGAACGGGTAACAGAAAAGTCGTTCAATTCACAGGCGTTCACACAGGCCGGTCGGTCTCAAGGAGCGCAGTAGCGCTTGCACGGCCTTCTGGTGCGATGTTAAGTCGCGTCGATGTTGCAGAATTCTTTCTTCCGACAGAGGCAGGTCGTCCAGCTGGTTCAGCACGACGGCAAGTGATTGCTTCTGCACACTGTACTGCGGGCACTGGCAAAGAACATGCCGAATTGTTTCCGCGTCGCCGCAATCGCCACATGCTACTGCGTCGGCCATCCCTATGCGGAACGCGTATAGCATCGCTAAACGTGACGCCTAACCATAGCCTACACAAAAGGGTCGCGTCTCTTCGGGGAAGTCTTGGTGGAAGTCGAAGGCTTAAGGTTGAATCCAAGGTGTATAAACGGGTGTTCATAAAATGTGGTTCATTCCACTCTGGTGTAGTGCATTGGCGTGCAAGTAGGGGGTGAATCCTTGCAGAATTTGTCCTAGGCAGCGGGATCGATAGGCGGTTGTCTTGTTCATGAGCCAAACGAGCAGCTTGATCGGCACGTTCACTGCCGATGATAACACAGTGACTTGGTAGCCACTGAAAAATGATTTCACGTCTTTTTTAGACTGGTGGTGTATGGCCTCTGTGATTTCAATATCAACTGTTCATGTGGACGGCGCCGTAAGGCTGACAATAGACACCGCAGTACCGTCTTTGAGTCGCAGAAAATCGACCACTTGTGTGCTGGTTTGTCATTAATAAAGTGTAGAGTGACTGGAAGCGCTGCTAGTTCTGCTGCCGTCGGCGTTGTGAAGTGAGACGTTTTCAACTTGATAGTGGTGGCTTTTGCTGGAATGGCACTGTGAGAGAGTATTTACCTAGCACATAAGGTCGCCACCGGCCAGTTCGGCTGCGCAGGAAAACGTAATGACTTTCATGCGTTGCGACATAAGTTCAAGATTTTATTTTCCTGAAGACTGTGACAGCTTGTGACATCCCACTCTTCCGTTCTGCCTGGGTTGAGACCGCAGACGTAGAATATTCTCTAGCAGGGCAGGTGGGGCACGCCTTCTCAAGGTGGCCTACAGAGTTTCCTAACGTTGTCTCTTGTGCGAATCTCGTTGTCGTTCTGCGCCTTTCTTTCACTAGTTAATTATATCTCAAGTCTCTTCAAGGTGCTTGCGGTGGAATCTCGTCTTAATGAAAAATTTGTACCTAGAGTTTGCTTAACCTGACTTGAAATACAGCAGCGCACAATGGAGTTAGTTATTCAGTAGGGCACGTCGCCGCGCGACGTGAATAAATGAACGCTAACTATATTATAACTGCGTGCCTGCGCATAAACCCTGTTATTTGAAGTGAACTTTGTCGACATTTTCTCACCGAAAGCGCACTCTGCGTATTCGGACCTGCCAGGAATATTCATGTCGCTGTGGTAATTATTGCTGCCCAGACGACTAAAGCATGACATTACATTATTATTAACGCACCTGCAAGCATTTCTCTAACGCAAAAGATATTGACTTGTGAAATTGGTTTGATTTCTGAGTGCGTTCTTAAACATAAGGACCCCTCGACTAAAATGTAGAATTCTTAGTACTTAGATTAATAGCTTTTAGTGGGATATCAGCGCAGAGCCTGTCACACTAGACTTATGAGCAGAAGACAGCTCAAGGATGTCTTTGGACCCTGTATTATTTAAGTCCAGGTGAGCACGTAAATGTGTACCCTTCTGTGGGATGTTTGCGAAAGAATACACAGCGCGAACTAAGACGAGGGCAAAAAATTATGGGGGCACCTAAGCAATTATTATGATGTGTAAATGTGCTAGCATTACTTGTCGCTTAGTTTAGTGTTGCGCCGAAGTGTTGCTGAGTTTAGTGCTGCTGCGTTACGTTTCCGAGTGCAATGTTGATGCTTATGAGGTCTCAACAACGCAAGAGGACAGACCGGTCATATATGCCATTTGCCAGCTGCGTTTTGTTTGCGGAGCTCCCATTGAAATAATGTTTCACGCAGATTGCGTTGAGCGTTCTTACTCGCTGACACCACTTTTAAGCACGATGACACCTCTTTGCCGAGCGATGACAGTATATACTTTTGCGAGTGGCACCCTGGTGTTGCCATTACATTTCTTCATCGTGTTCGTAGGCGAACTCCACCTCATACTCAGGGGGCATGCTGTAGGCGCCATCCTACGGGTACCTGAAGCGCGTTGCACCTTATTCGTCATCGGCCATGGGCATCTGCGGGCCCCTGACCGAGGCAGAGCGAGCGGCTGCGCCTCGCCGCGCTCGCTCCGCAGCCTCCGCTTGCTCGGCCATCCAGTGAACCGCCCGCCAGGCAGAGCCAAACCACGTGCACATGTTCATCACTGTCGCGTGTTGCATCATGCGACGCAGTGCGATGGCGGCCCAGTACAGAGACGACAGTTAATTGAAGATGCAAAAATGCCATTCCTACATAACCGGGCTTTCAAAGGTAGCGTTTCGGTATGGACTTTGTCGTCTCTGTAATTAGAACTTGAGACTGACTCCAACCAAATAACTGAATTTTATTAGCCCGACGTTTCGGAGCCCATTCGGCTCCTTCTTCAGGGGGTTGTTCTTCGGGGGGTGGCGGTGTGCCGCTTTTAAAGCGTCTTTTTTGAAGAAAGGAGGGGGGGGGGAACCCGGGAGGTGGGGAGACACTCCACAGACGGAAAGGTGGGGGGGAACAAAAGGAAAGGGGGGTTTGTGTTGTTGACCGCTTCCAAGGAGCTGCGATGACCGGTGCTGGGTGGAGTGCTCACGAGGGTGCCCTTGATGGGCCGCGGGGGGGGGGGGGGGAGGGGAGGTTACAGGGTCGCGCCGACGTTCTGTGTTGGTGAAACGAGCGGGAGTCTATCTGGCTGTGCGTCCTTTTCTTCTTTTCGTCATGTCGCCAAGGCCATGGACATAGACCGAGGGTAGGTTGCCCTTCACACGGTTTATGTTATTCTCCGTATTCTGAATGTGCCATGACTCCAGTAGTAGTCTCTTTCGCCAGTTCGTTTCTGTTTGAAGGATTTCAGTTTCCTTGAAAGCAATTTTGTGGTCGGCGACTTCAGAGTGTTCAGCGACGGCGCTGCGAATACGGTTGAATGTCCTGACGTCGTTCTCGTGTTGTCTGATCCTTTCTTTTAGATTTTTGGTTTCCCCGATGTACGACGCCGGACAGTCAGCACAACTGATTTTGTAGACGACGCCTTGAGCTTTTTCTTTTGGTGGACGATCTTTTGGTTTAGGGAGGAGTATATTAAAAGTGTTTATTGGTTTGTGCGCCACTTTGAGGCCTTCTTTTTTTAATATTCGGCTGAGCGCTTCGCTGGTACCTCTGATGTACGGGATGGACACTCGCTTCTGGGGTTGGGGAGAAGTAAACGGCTGAAGGTCCCGCATTTTGTTTCTTCTTTTTTGTTGTCTGGTTGTCTTTCGAATGAAGTCATCTGTGTAGCCATTCCTCATAAGTTCGTTGAGAACCGTTCTCTTTTCTTTCTTTAGATCCGATTCCGATGAGGAATGAGTTTCGGCTCGTTTGAATAAAGAATTTACTACAGACGCCTTGTGGTTTGCCGGATGGTCGGATTGGAAATGAAGATAGCGGCCTGTGTGGGTTGGTTTTCGGTAGACTGAAAATTTTCAGTCTACCGAAAACCAACCCACACAGGCCGCTATCTTCATTTCCAATCCGACCATCCGGCAAACCACAAGGCGTCTGTAGTAAATTCTTTATTCAAACGAGCCGAAACTCATTCCTCATCGGAATCGGATCTAAAGAAAGAAAAGAGAACGGTTCTCAACGAACTTATGAGGAATGGCTACACAGATGACTTCATTCGAAAGACAACCAGACAACAAAAAAGAAGAAACAAAATGCGGGACCTTCAGCCGTTTACTTCTCCCCAACCCCAGAAGCGAGTGTCCATCCCGTACATCAGAGGTACCAGCGAAGCGCTCAGCCGAATATTAAAAAAAGAAGGCCTCAAAGTGGCGCACAAACCAATAAACACTTTTAATATACTCCTCCCTAAACCAAAAGATCGTCCACCAAAAGAAAAAGCTCAAGGCGTCGTCTACAAAATCAGTTGTGCTGACTGTCCGGCGTCGTACATCGGGGAAACCAAAAATCTAAAAGAAAGGATCAGACAACACGAGAACGACGTCAGGACATTCAACCGTATTCGCAGCGCCGTCGCTGAACACTCTGAAGTCGCCGACCACAAAATTGCTTTCAAGGAAACTGAAATCCTTCAAACAGAAACGAACTGGCGAAAGAGACTACTACTGGAGTCATGGCACATTCAGAATACGGAGAATAACATAAACCGTGTGAAGGGCAACCTACCCTCGGTCTATGTCCATGGCCTTGGCGACATGACGAAAAGAAGAAAAGGACGCACAGCCAGATAGACTCCCGCTCGTTTCACCAACACAGAACGTCGGCGCGACCCTGTAACCTCCCCTCCCCCCCCCCCCCCCCCCGCGGCCCATCAAGGGCACCCTCGTGAGCACTCCACCCAGCACCGGTCATCGCAGCTCCTTGGAAGCGGTCAACAACACAAACCCCCCTTTCCTTTTGTTCCCCCCCACCTTTCCGTCTGTGGAGTGTCTCCCCACCTCCCGGGTTCCCCCCCCCCCCTCCTTTCTTCAAAAAAGACGCTTTAAAAGCGGCACACCGCCACCCCCCGAAGAACAACCCCCTGAAGAAGGAGCCGAATGGGCTCCGAAACGTCGGGCTAATAAAATTCAGTTATTTGGTTGGAGTCAGTCTCAAGTTCTAATCAATTTCCCAACCAGACAGGCAATTCTGTCGAAATGTTTAGCTTCTCGTCTCTGTAATGTAGCGAAAACTATAGAACACTGCTTTATTGACTGCACGGGCGCTATCGTGTTTTGAGATTCTCCAAAGGACTTTTAAAAAGGATCTTGATGCAAATCTTCATACGACACGATATCTTATGCTACCTAAATGTGAAGATGCGCCTTTTGACACGCTGCTATTATGGCGTTGCACAGTTTATGGAAAACTCGTATGTTAGATCGGAATGCGAAACCAATAGTATCTTCGCAGTCACATTTCATTAAGTTGATTTGAGAACTCAAAGACTGTTATGATTAAAAAGACTTCCAAGCAGACTGGCATTCATCGTTGATGCAGTGTATCCTCTCGCCTCCATTTTAGAGAAGTGTTTACTGTAATAATTGTAATACGAAGTGTTTATTTTGTGCTTGTAGACGTGGCTATGACCGTTCTGGCCGCTATGTAAATGCCTTAAGCAAGTACGTATTATATTGGTAATAAACATCATGAAAGACGAAAAAGAAGCGATGATGGCGCAGTGATTAGCGCGCTCGACTATACTGAACGGCACGAATGGCTGTGGGGCGAAGGATCGAATCCTCACCGTGGCCACCTTTATTTAAATCAGATGAGCTAATGTAATTTGCGTGCCGTTTACTGACATGGTTTTTTGATGACGGCGGGGTCGCAAAATGAGCCAAGTAATGTTCTCGCTTGAAAGGGAATAAACACACATAAACAAAATTATTTTGTCGTCGTGTAAATTTGCATTATCTCTTCCTTCTCCCATGTGAGCCAAACCTGCTGAACAACACGTATTGTTGAATGAGAACCATAGGTACTTCTGCAAATGGGAGGTTCGTAGAATAAAGCTCCACTAAACTTTTGTTACTTAGATGCGCAATATTATTAGGAAGTAAAAATGAGTAAAACATGTAATGCTTAGAGCGGGTAACTGGTGGTTCGTTAGAGGAGAGATGTACCAAAGACGGCAAACGCTGTCGAAAAATCAGGTAAAGTGTCGGCATTTGAAATTTTGTGGGGAGAGAGAGAGAGAGAGAGAGAGAGAGAGATGAAAAAAGAATAAACTGGGAGAAAGGGAGGATTGAATTATATGGGAAAAGCTGGTGGGCACATGTAGCCAGATACTAAGCGTTGAGGGTAAGTGGGAAGGTGAGCACAAGGAGAATAAGAAGACGACGATGAGGATATAAATATGAAAAAACGATATTTGCAGGAATAAAAGAAATTGTGGGGTATCGAATAGGCTCGTTGAGCGCAGGCCAGTAGTCGATGTCTGAGAAAGGCTTCTGTCCCCGCAATGAACGAAGCAGCAGGTGCTGCTGATTACTTGATGATGATGATGATAATTAATTATAAGAAAGTGTGAGAAACTCACGACGACTGCCCTTCCGACGATATTTTGCGGACCCTCCAGCGCCAGCAGACGGTCGTAGAAACTGAAGAGCGCGACGCCGTTCACGTCGGGCTCGATGTTGCCCAGGTCGCCTATGTGCCTGTTCGTGCGTTGAAAAAGATGAAACCGCAGAGCTGAGTAGGTTGACTGGGCCCCTAACACTCCACTGCAATTCTGTAGTGTACTGCGCGAAATGTACACGGCGAACTCCGGGAAAACTGGTAGTTGGCCAGTCCACGCTCTTTCCTCTCGCGTCTTTCCTTTTTTTCCCGCACCTCGAGGAGTATATTTCGCGCACTACGCTACAGAATTTAGTACGACACAACTAGCCTACAAAAAAAATACTTCTTGAGCTCAACTGCAAGCCCACCCATGCCGTATTTAGCTCCAAAACAGTTGTTTATCACCAAGCTTGGAGCTCGCAGTGCTGTTGTAAAAGGGTGTTTGGCGGGCTGCTGTGGGTTTTACTGAGCACTATATCTGCTGTAAAGGATTTCTTGCCGAGCGGTCACCGTGAACAGCTTAATAATCTTCTTTACTACACTTTTTAGAAGAGTGTTGCACTGTTCAACGTAAGCATTTAGGCTGTTACCTAAGGCACGTAATTGTGTGGCTAGATTGCAGTATTCTTTTTTTTACAGCGAAACTGTATATGGCATGGATCCCGGGATCCTTTCGCGTCCGTTGGCAGAAAACTATCATCATCCATGGCTCATACCCCTGTAAGCACTAAGCACTTATACCTCCTTAAGTAAGAAAAAAATGCAATGCCTCATAGCCTCGTAAGACAGAGTCTACACGCACTCACCCAAGTGAAGCGAACAGTGGTTACATTCTTTGAAACCACCCATACAGCATACAGAAGAGGATGTCGAAAACTATTATCATCAATAACTCATACCCCCGTAAACAATGGCTCATAACTCTTTAACGCAAAGGCTGCAAGCACTCAGCAAAGTGAAGCGAACAGTGCACACATTCTTTGGCATCACGCATACTAGATACAAAACAGCGTACGTTTCAATAAAGAACAAGCTCAAAACAAGCATCGGAACTACATAAGTGATCATGACGATATATGGCCAAGAGACAATGAAGCCAAGGAAAGCACCGGGGAAATTAACTGTAGTTGAAATTGACATGTAGAAAATAATAAAGAAAGGAAAATTAAAGTGGACGAAAATATAAAGTGCCTCTGGTGGGAACCGAACCCACAACTTCCGCATTGCGCGTGCGTTGCAGTGATGATAAGATGCTCGTTATAGCAATGCGAAGCACGTAGCGCTCCCCGCATACGTTACCCGGTAAGGACTACTGTTGCGCAAGCTGCCGTGGTGACGCCAACTTGCGACGTGGGGTGTGACGTCCCTAGCCTTTCGTATATAACATTACCAGTCCAGCAACTGATTTGAATGTTGTTGCAGCACCGCGCTGGGAGGCGGCGTGCTGCCAAAATTGCCATTACTCTTATTACTGTCATTCCTGCCATTACTTTAATATAGCACTACTATACCATTGATCTAAAGCCATAAAACAATGCATATCCCCCTCAGTAGTTGTAGTGGTGGTTCATAACAGCTCCGCTGGACGTCTACTTTCGCAGAGCCGGGAAGGCGAATTTTTTTTTTTTCATATGTGTACCGGTCACAGCTTTCAGATGAATGCTGCTACGTGTTAACCATTTGCAGTTATTTTGGCTTCAACATGTGTATAATTCGTTATTGTAGAATGAGGGAAAGTAAGGTTAGCTTACAGCGGCTTAGTTTTTGGGAATGTCCTTAAATGGGCATTAAAAATAAACTTAGACTGACTGATTACTCATTAAAAAATATTTACATTCGTTCTCAGAAAAAAAAGAAAGGAACAACTCTTTAGCGGAGAAAATTTAACCTCAGCTTTATTTAAAGTATCGCGAGAGAATGGGAGCGCCAATTGTTGAATTCTGACATCACGTATTTTGCCGCATTTCAGTGTGTTTGGATATTAGACATACAGTAGAGTATTGCGTGAGTTGGCATGTTGTTTGCTAAATTATGCGATCCTGGAAGAATAGGACACTGAAGGGGCGGCAATCTTCTCATAAACTTCCAAAATGAATGACAGTGACTAAGAAAAGTAAAAACAAAAAGGCATTGACAATAACGAAAAAGTATCGGTGGAGTGAAACACCATATCAGTTAGACATAGCATGACTTGCTCTACTCATGGTCAAAGAGCGGGATATGTTGATGTTGGGTTTCGATTAGGCTAAATTTGAGGCGTTGTATTTTTTGTTAATAGTCAGTCTTATAGCTCCGAGTTGCCAACATCAACCCACCACGGTATCTAGTGGCTGGCGTTGCGCTGCTGAGCTTCAAGTCGCGATGCTTATCGTGGCCGCGACGGCCACATTTCGACGAGGCAATATGCAAAGACGCTCGTGTACTTCGATTTAGGTGCACGTCAGAGAACTCCAGATGGTCAAAGTTATTCCGGAGTCCCCCACTGCGGCATATCTTACAATTGTATTGTGGTTTTTGCTCATGAAACCCTAGAATTTAATTCACTTTAGTTTTCAGCGTCGATTTGGTCACGTGGGGCAGGTGCGATAACTTCAAGACAGATTTGGCCCCCGTCTTTCGTTTTTGCGTCCTCTTCAGCGTGGCAGGGCTTCGCGCGTGAGGAGACTGACTTATCTGCTGTTTATGAAGCGCTATACACCAGTGTAACTTCATGTTTATTTTTAATCTTTCTGCAACTTAGCTGGAACAGGAAAATGCAAATGTGTTATCCCTCCATTTAAGGGGGGGGAGGGGGGAGGGGAGTGTGTAGTCTTAATGTGTGGCTGGAAAGCAGAGACGTACAAAGGAGCAGTACGTGAGTCCAAACAGAATTCAGCCAAGTTATCGGACGATAGAAATAGGACGTGTAAGCTGCATATAAAGTGCATGTTTATTTCTGCACATAATTAACCAAAGCCTCGAAATTTACCTTATTTCATCAGTAGGTGCTCCGTGGTCAGCATTGGCCGGATTGTAGTGGGCGGCGGCACTCTTGCAGCCTGCGTTGAAGCGAAATGACGAAGAAAGCTGAAATGACGCACGATATGTTAACCAGTAATGTACATTACAAGAAAGGCCTACTTTTCAAAGAGGTGTGGTGTGCAGCTTCATCGCTTGGAATACATCTTATTTTTACAGAAAAGTGTCTTTCCTACGTTTTTTTGTCCTACATGTTTCTTGATTTGTATCATTGTTGTTTTGCTACAAAAAAAGGAAGCATTTGTATTTGTGTGGGGCATTGTTTAATCATATACTAATGGTTATGTCGGTTCAATTTATGTTGCCTATGTATAATTTTTGTGGTATGAAACACGTACCATAGTCGAAAGGCTCTAGTATATGAGCGTCTAACAGGCCATAGTCGATGTCGAATAAAAGGTAATTTGATGAGATTGAGATATGCGGGCGTGACTTTTTTTGGTAAATAACCTAAGAATACTACGTCAAGATAATGTGAGCCTCATTGAACACAGTAGACAAGCAGTAATGTAACAGCTTTTAAACAGGTTCTCCTTTCAAACACGTCAATATAGGAATACTATAAATGAAGCAACATAGCCACTCTGAGAGCTTATGCAAACGTGGACAGTCTGACGGAGCCGGAAGAGCCCTTTATTCTGCGCCTCTTACCAATAGCTCGATAACATGGTTGCTCAAAATGCCTTCTTGTACTTTTGGTGACAGAGCAGGATGCCTGATTCCATTTAAGTTAGGTGACTATTGGTGTTGCACATAGCTGCAAATCAGTTTGTCGACGTTATGATAGAAAAGCTGAGAACTGAAAAAAAGATGGCCTAGTTGACATAGGACATTAACATATTCATTTAATGACACAGCACTCTTTCGAGCCTCAAATTTCCGGCCCGCTTCGGGCTAGGAATTTAGCGCGAACATGAATAAGGTTTTTCATACCATATCAGCAAACCGTTAGATTATACCGGCTGCTACCGCACTCTTCTCTTACTGCAAATGCGCGTTAGTAATCTCAAGTGAATAACAGCAACACGTTCCACGTATCACATGTCTCCCTTGAGCTCACCCTCATTAAGGGGCAGTATCATAACTCGCGTTTGCTTCCCTTTCTGCGCTGCTCTCTTTCCATTTGGCTTATCTTGCAGAATGATTTTGCCTTCTGTGTCTCTTTCCGCGGTACTAGCTTTGTTTTTCAATCCCATAATCTGTGTTTTCGGTGCCATGAGCGAGTGCAAACGAATTCGCTGTGAATGTCTTTTCGAGGGTGTATAATGTTACACAGGGAGAAATCTTCACCGCGGTTATTTTCGTTCGGGTGGCACACAGTTCAACTCAGTCTCATGTGTCGTCGCCGCGCATGGTCTTCCCTATTACGCGGCGCGCCACTGCGGACGGGAGAGCAGAGACCGAGCACGTGGAGTTTCCGGCTATGGCGCTGCGATCCTTAAGCTACCATGGGAATGGTGGCTGAGGCAAGTTCTTGTGGCATTACTTATTACGCTCCTTGGCTTCTCCCCTTCGATCCTAGTGCTCCTCCATATTGCGTGTTATCTATCTACACTTCCAAGTACTCATAGTTTTCTAAATACAGAGGGGCAATTAGTCTGTGCACATGAGTAATCATTGGGAATTGTTGCATCTATAATGCAATACTTTGTTAAAAACGATCAATTCGCAAAAAAAAAAGAAATATCTTGTTTCAAGTCATTAGGACAAAGTTCTTGCCATATTCACCTACTGCACATCATTCTCACGCTGACTGCACCGTTATGCTTGCAGCTGCTGTAGACACTAGAACCAGAGTCCCCTGTAGTAATATTTGCATGAACATTAATTGCTGAGCAAAGCCAAAGTGGTTGCAGGAAGGCAAACAGGGTGCCCGCCGTTCACTCACTTACCGTCGGTGAGGTCGCCGAACCGGTGCACGTGGAAGCCGTGTCTGCCCGGGTTCAGTCCGGTCACGTTTCCGTGCACCTGCACCTGCGCAAAGGGGTTCTGCGCGAACGCGCGTAAGCGCTGTGAGTTTGTGTATGCAAAGCAGCTTGAGCACAGCCGCGCGTCCAGGCAGGGAACGTGCCGTCCGAGAAGCGCGAAATGATGCGCAGGTTCTAGCTGGACTCCTTCAAGTTTTTGTTTTTTTTATTAAAAAAAGGAGCCCACAGAGTCACAAAGAGAGCAGTGCAGAGCAGGGACTCTTCAAACTGTAGCGGCGCCCATGGGGGTTTAAGGGAGAACGAAGTTTTAAACCTTGGCGCGTGATATTCGTTTTTCACGAGGGTCTGGCATTGGGTGGAATTCTACTGTACCGACTAATCTATCATTGTTTCATTGTATGACGCTGAATATTGCCGGCGCACGCCCGCGCGGTTCCTTCGAACGCCGTAACGTGTTTGCTTTTGAACTCCAACCCAACAGGACCTCCATGTGACCTCTACTGGGCCTACACATGTTTTATTTTTAACTCAAGCAGAAGTCAGTACTCTCGGAGAAGTGCCTAAATTTGTTGGCGCGTGTTCACGTTTTTATTTTCATATATACTTTTGAAAGGCTTGCTGTCTTACTTTCTTGAACCTAGGATGGTTGTGTACTAATGCGCGAAACACTCGAAGCTCTGGGCGCACTGTCAGCCTAAACGAAAGAAAAGTAGCAGATATTATTCCTTCCTTGCGTGTTTCGTTCTAGAAAGGACATTTTAAACGATAGTACCGAATCTAGCAGTTAATCGGCCGCCGAATCTCTGCAATGAAATTGTTGCGAATACCTGACAAAAACAGAAAAAAATGACGTTAAGATAAAGCCAAACTTTCGCATATAACAGAATTTCAATGTTCCTACAAAAGAAAAAAGAAAAAGAAAGATGTTGCTGGTTGGTCACATATAGAACTCTCTGTAAATTACAAAGGACCGGTTACATTGTTTGTAGTATTGGGGGCGAGCACCACCACTGAAAAACTGGCGCCACCGTCGGCGAGACATGGCATGAGGGATCACGTGGACACAGAGGCCGCATCGGCTGCTACTGAAGCGCCGAAGCGAGCTGAAAACGAAAGTTTAAAGTCCCACCTGCGCCGCGGTTCTGATTAAGTGGTGAGGCTTTACCGCCTTGGATGTCTGCTTGACAACATTTGAAAGTACTGTAATAGGTAGTGACTGCCTTCGGAGACGTGCAGCATGGTAGGCTACTGCTCGGTGCCGCAGTGCCGGACATACGTAACGGAGCACGGTGTCAGCCTTATTCACACGTAGCCGCAGGGCAAGGAGTTGTGTGAAGCTTGGCTGGTGAAACTTAGAACCGGCAGACAGCTATCGACTACAACTCGGGTATGCAGGAAGCACAGACGCGAGGAACATTTCTACTACGGCGCCGGGACTGCGCGATGCTCGGTGAGTAGCAGAAAACGCGCACTGATACTCTCGCCCGCGCCCGCTGCCAAGGTAATGCCATCACGGTTTGGTCTATGACCTTGTTGATGCTACATACTGGCAAGATCACTGGAACGGAAAGGGAGCGATAAGACGCACATTAAAGAAAGGCATGGCATGTGGTCATGTTTGTGTTATGAATTAATGCACTGGATTACGAAAAAGAAGCAGAGGGAAATCGCATGCTGAGAAGACCCATAAACATACCGTGCGATGCAACTTGAGGAATAACACTGAAATGTCCAAGAATTAGAACACAAGAAAGATTGAATCGTCGCGACGGCCAATGCCTCCTTTACTAGATGCCTGCCGCGTCGCTAGTCTTCCCATTGGAGCGGAGGTTCCCGTAGTTCAGGGTAGTCGCAGAGAGACGGCGCTCGCAGCCGACCCACTTCCTGTTGCGGAGGAAATGACGATTACTAGGCTGGCGCGCGCTCGACCAATCGCTTGACGAGAGATCGTGGGTCCTGCCTCCGGGATCGCAACAGACGCCGCTAAAATCTCGGAGGCTGGGCTACGTGATTTAGGTTTCCAGCGGCCACCGCAGCTAGCGCGCGCAGCCGACCCGGGTTAACCCGGGTCGGGAAGAGTAAAGAGGAGAGGGGCAGGAACCAGCTTCTCGGGTCACGCGGCAGGCATCTAGTAAAGGAGGCATTGCGACGGCACATCACAGTCGTCGTAGCTAGGCGACGAAATCTCTATAAAGAAATTATTTTTGAACAGTTCTGATAGGGTCCACGCAACAATGGTTGCTTGTGTACTGTCAAATGCTCATATACTGCGGCCTAAAGCTCACGGCACAGTGCGTAAACGCGCTCACAGCGAAAGCAAAACATTGTGCGCGGACATGCAAGGAGACGCGCAGTCGGTGGCCGCGAACCCGTGCGATCGCTGCATTGAGGCTTCATTCTGTTATTCCCTATTTGTGTATACAGACAGCCCGCTGTAAGAACATATTTAACATAGTTTACTTACAGCGTTTGCCTACCTTTCACGCAAGAAGCCGGTTCGGGAGACTCCATCGCAGCGACCGCGCGTAGTGGCGTTCACTGTACGTATTCGGTAAAGAGTCTGTAAACGATTGTGTGCTTTCAGTTTGCCCAAGATTATTAAATTGATAGCCAAAAACTTCCCCCGTTTTGAGAGTACCTGCATAAATGTCCAGGAGAGCTGCCGCGTAGTGTTTTTATTGAGCTCCGTAAGCGAAACGTATGAGGAGCGCGCCGCGTGATCCCTCATACTACGCAAGGGAGGCGCTTCCGACAGATGGAGACTCCGTAACTTCTCGCCCCCAATTTCTGGAACACCGATGCGTCACGTCTTACGTGACCACCGCGTCGCGAAAATTGAAAAGCTGACAAGAAATAAGCTGATGACAATTTCTTCGAAACGTAATTACACAGGCCTGCAACGTGCCATAACTCTGCAACCTGTTTATAGCGTGACGTAATGAGAGCCTAAACTTAGCGACGGTTACAAACGCAGGAGAACCTAGGCACAAGAATGCACTCTACTCGTTTTTTGATTTGCTGGCGTGTGGATTCATGCTGACAGTGCTTCGCCATGTCTCCCTTCTGTGTCACGAAACAAACCGTCCGCGTCGCACAAGCCGTCGCTTGCCGCAATGTTCGCATCTCATTGTTGGCCGACAGTACAAAGCCACCGCAACAGCTAACCGCGCGAGACCGTGTTGTTCTGCATCAAACGGTAACTCGGTTCACGTCGCACAGTGCCGACGCTCTACCCATGCGCTGCTGCTGCGCGTGAGCGGCGCATGTTGTCATATGGCGGAGCTCATTATCTCGCACTTCGCGAGACGCTCGTTTCGTAGCGCATCGAGAAGGCCGACGAGTCCTCGCAACGACGTAACGATGCCGAGGTACGTTTCCGCGCTCGGCGTCCAGGAAAAAAATGCGTGCCAAAACAAGCCGCCTAGAGCTGCGCGCGCGTTGCGTGTAAAAAGGGGGGCCCGCACCAACACGTTTTCTCAGGGTCTCGCATCCAAGGCTGTGGCACGCTGGTTGTTTGCTTCCTCGATTGAAAGCCCGCATTGAAGTTAAAGCTCGAAGAAACTGCATAATGCTCGATTGCGAATCTATCTGCCACATTTAAGATGCATTTTTGTAAACGGTATTAATCCCACCACAATTAATAAAAGCTTTAACGGCGCTGCATTTGTAGTATATGTATCGCACGTTGTTTGCATAAGAAGTGATTCTAAGATGCATCATATTAACGTGAAGCTCCGTTTGGCTAGCCACCCATGATCTCGTGTCTGTCAGTATATATATATATATATGAAGACATAAGAAGTCAACAAACAACGACTCGAAGGAAAACACACGAGAAATTACTTTTACTTGCTAGCTGAATTAAAGAAACGACAAATTTTAGTAAATGAAGGTTGATGAAAAAACAACTTGCCACTAATCGTTTCTTTAATTAAATTAGCAAGTACAACTAATTTCCCCGATGTTTTCTTTGATGACGTTGTTTGTTTACTTTCTGATATGATTAATAAAAATCCGGCCCCTCGGTTTGCCCCTTTCTTTTCGTTCAATACATAACGAGGGTCTCGAATCCGGCAACATTGATACCTTCAAGTAGCACATGGGGGTTTATTGACCAGTTGCCTTCACCCTAAGAAGATCACGTACTCCTGACGCTTGCGGCAGAAAGAATGTTTCAACCAGGCACCAAAGTTTGTGAGTGGTGGCGCTGGCTAACTCTCCAAGGGGTTAGTTGCAGTAGTAAAGACATAAATACCCAAGAAAGTGGATTGTAAAACAACGCGCGGTAGTTCAATTGGTAGAGCATCGCACGCGTAATGCGATAACGTGGGATCCTGCCCCATCAGCGGCAAGTTGTTCTTTAATCCACCTTCATTTCCACTAATTTATCGTTATTAGCAAGTACAAGTAATTTCCCCTATGTTTCCCTTGGTATCGTTGTTTGTTGGCTTCTTATGAAATTATTAGTAAAATCGGGCCCCTCGGTTAACCCCCTATCTTCTTCTCGTGTCCTTGAAGACCCCTGGAGGGGGGTAGTACATGAAAGGTGGGTTTTATGCAAGTTCCACGTTTTGTAGGCATCATTAGCTATATGCAAGGGGATCAATCAAACGCTGTTGGAACAAAGACTGCCAAGCGATGTCAACAATGTCAGCAGGGAGGCCGTTGCAGTCTTTAGCTGCTCGAGGAATGAACGAGGCGGTAATATGAGCGGTTCGGGCACGCGGGCGTACGACTTGCTGGGGATGACTGGTGGGATGAGAGATGCGTGCTGCGGGAACGATGTATGGCGCGTGATTTAGGCCGCTGAAAAAAAAAAAACTTGTGATAGAGCTCAAGACTAGCAACGCGTCGGCGATTAGATAGTAGTGTTAATTCGGATTCTGCTTTAAGTGCAGAAACACAGACATCGTATGATTATTGTGAGTGAATGAACCTAGTAGCGCGGTTCTGAACAAATTCAAGTGAGCTGATAAGACATGCATCATGTGGGCTCAAGATTGCAGATGCATATGCCAGTTTTGCTTGAACAAGTGATTGCTATGGAATCACTTTTACGTTTTGTCGGGCCTGACGGAGTTACGCTTTAAAAAGCTTAGTGCCTTATTAAAATAGGGTATAATGTTGGAAATATGTTTATGCCAGGAGAGATAATTACAGACAGGGACACCTAGGCAGTTATGACTCGACTAGTTCGAAAGTCATGCTTCCAATTTCTTAAAGAACTACCAGAGGTTTACTGCTACGAATGACTGATATACCTTTAGATTTTTCAGCACTAAGTGTCATTAACCAATCGTCACATCATGTTAGTATGCTGGCGAGGTCTTTCTGCAGGGCTGTTTGATTGAGGGTGGTACGTATAGTGCGGTAAAAGACACAATCATAGGCGAACGTTGGGATGTTAGAGGACATATGGGAACGTAGGTCAATAATATATACAGTCTAGCCCGGTTATAACGAAGTCGGCAGGAATCGGAAATCACTTCGCTATATCCGCTATTTCGTAATATTTGGACTGTGAAAAAGAAATGCAAACATGGGCATACCAATTTGTTGCCGCTGAAAAAAGTGGTCCAGCGTCCCCTGAACACGTTTCGCGAGTGCGGACTTCAGGATTGCGGCTTCCATACCATCCAACTGCGAACCAAAGATCTGGTCGAACTCCGCACTCCCGAGGTACATCCGTAGCGCGTCAACAGCTGCGATGGTCGCTGCGGAGATGACCGGCTTAGGGGCACAACTAGCATCGTCGCATTCGCTGTCGGAGGCGCTGTCCGCCAAGGTCTCTTCCATGACACTCCCGGCAACTTCTTCAGTGGTGAAGTCCTCGATGGCGACAAGGTCGGTGAAAACGAAGTCCATCTTGCTTAGACCCGCAGGCACACTAGCGGAATCCGAAAGCTGCTCCAAGCAGGCCGTCGCGGTGGCAGCATCAGCGGCGCCACTAAAGGACGCCGTCAGCCGAATTTCGCTCTTATTTTCGCGGAAAAAATCTCCTCAAGGACTCAAAAATGTGTTGATTGGCAGATTTTTTTTCCGTTGGTATTAAATCTCTTCGTTATATCCGCTGACGCGCTCTTATTTACTTCGTTAAAAACGGGCCCAAATGTATTGAAAATGCAAACATGGGAATGGGAAATTGAAATCCCTTCGTTATAACCACTATTTCGTTATAAGTGGCTTCGTTATAACCGGGCTAGACTGTATTAAAAATAATAGCGGGCCAAGAACAGATCTTTGAGGGACGCCTGATGTTACTAGTACAGGGATAGATAGGTGACTATTCATAATGACATATTGGGAGCGGTTACTAGGAAATTCTATAATCCAATTCATAATATGAAGATGTAAGTCAAATTTTCTGAGTTTCAGTATTAGACACTGATGAGGGACATTATTGAAGGCCTTAGAGAAATCCAGAAAAATTATGACGGTTTGTATGTTAGTGTCAAGGTTAAGGTGAACATCGTGCAGAAAGGGGGCCAACTGTGTCTCCAGTAGAGTGCTATGCATAGCTAACAGATAAAGGTACTAAAGTGCCTCCAGTGGCCAGCCGCGCTGCACTATTGCGTGTACTCGCGGGCTTCTTTCATGCTCAGAAAAACTTTTATGTAGCCCGTCTTAAGCAACAGAAAGCTGTATCGGGAGTTTTTCAAGTTGCTCTAGAATTTTCTCATTTACACTTTTTATCTAAGAATAATATTTGAGAAGTTAATAAATCAAGTAAGCCCAATTGTGTAGTTAGGCTGTATGCAAAAAATGATCTGGGTATCTCCAAGTTGTCCGAATCTCCTTATTCAAAGGACCTGTTCTTCGCTATGACTGAAGTCCCGCGCTTGACGATTTTGAATGTTTGTGCGTGTGACCGAGTAGCGCAAACTGTTGCTGTGCGACTAGGTCCTTCCCGTCTCGCCCCTACCTTCAAGCCCACCCACCCACCCGTTTTTGTGCCCGGTGGCATTTGAAAGGAAACCATTTCTTGAAGCACCAATGGTTGGAGGGGGCAGAAGCGTTGCGCATTTTTCGGTTAGGTCACGCATTATGGCCACTTGAAAGGTAAGTCGGGTGGTGGTCGCGTGTGGCCTATAACTTATGTTCCGCGACAGCCATTGCGATCACGGCCCAAGCGCTACGCGCAAACGAACGCTTGCTCACGACCACCGCTCTTCGACGCATTGCGGCGCAACGAGGCAAGAGAAAGGAATAGAATGACAGGAAATGAACAGCAGTGACAAAATATGACCCTTCGGCTCCCGTGGTAGTGTGTGCAGAGAACAGAATAGGTGCGAATAGGCGCTTGCATCTGTCGAGTAGTGCTGGAGCCTATAAACTTGCGCAAGGGGGAAAACTCAACTTTACAAACGAACGTGCTTGTTATTGTGCTAGTCGCTACATAGACTCCGTTAAGAATATAGCGAAAAGATCGACACAAATATTTTCTATATTTTGTCTCCCTGTGGTTTTCTTTTCACGCTGACTTCTTTGCACAAGTTTTACAAAACTTATGCACGACGTGGCGATGTCTAATTTCTGCCATTTCAAAAGTAACTTAGATGTGTCGTATTTTGCAATTTGTGTGAGTTCGAAACATTAATCCCGTTTACCTGCTTTGAAATGGAGGCAAAAGCTGTTACTGTGATTTGAGCGGGAATATTTTAACATTTCTTCGGAATTTACACATCTGTTGCACCGCCAAGGCTACATCATGATGGCTAAGAAATAAGTTTTCAGTGGCAAGTCCCAGCTACAGCAGCCGACGAGTTAGACTGGATCCAAGACTTGACTAAAGGCTACTGAATGTTGCATAAATAGGAACAGCAGGTACACGCATGACTTCCGGCTAACGCATTGGATCATTCGCACTCAAATTTTGCGTTTAACTAGCATTTGACGGTGGTAGCAGTCTTATATCATGTTTGAATGCGTTAGCTGACTGTTTCGTCCAGAATAAATTATGCGTGCCAGTTGTCTAAGGCAACGAAAAAAAAAAACAAGGAAGGTTACGCAAATTCAACGCACATGTTGTAATCGTTGCGAAACGAGAGTTTTAGAGAAGTCAGTAATTAAATTCTGTACAACTAAATTTAATGCGTACAAGTGTGTCTATTTCCGTCGTATACAACGTGTATTCTCGTGGAATGTTCAGGTTTGAGCAGTTTTGTTCACAAGCTATGCCAAATGCAAACACCAAATGAGGCAGATGCGCCGTGTGAGACGTCGACCCAATGAAGGCGCTTTGTGATAATTGCAGGGCGAAGAGAGGCGCATGCACAGAGAAGTACGACACCTAAGTAATTATGTTTAAGAATTATATGTACCCGTTGTTTCACAGTGCAAGTGAGCCGATGCCTGGAAACAGTAAATGTCGCATATAGCGGAAGCAACGTACATCTCATCATGACTGCTACAGGCGTCTTCAACAATACGGCATGTCGCTAAATTGCACGAATGCTAATCGCGTTAACGTCGACAGTCATCGTGAAACGTCTTCTGTCGGAGTTGGCAAATTTACTACATTTGGGCTAGCCCATTTTTTAGTGGCAGTAGTTGAGCGCTTAGTTAAGACGAGGACAGAAAAAAAAGGAACACGACTCACAAGCGCTACTCACAACATTGGCATTCAACATGTACCAACAAGCCCATTTCGCCACACTTGCCCATTTTTGGTCCATTGGCTATCTGCTGCTCGGTATGTTTGATTAGTAGATGGCTTGATGGTATTAGAATTTTTTTTTGTTTTCCGGACGAGATGTGACAAAAGTGGGAGTCCATGTCGAGTTAACTTCGCTCACTTGTTTTACCATTCTTTTAGCTGTATTCGCTTCCAAAGGACGCAGCGGTGCCTGATCTTGCCACGTGACAGAATAGCGAAATTATGGCGCACGCGCTGCACCGCGTCGACTGCAATCAGCCAGGAACGACGGCCTTTAAAAAAGTTTGCAATCGCTATATGTGTGGTCGCTAGCAGAAATTCAGGCCTGTTCTGGAACAGATGGAAATTTCGAAGCCGTTTTCGACTCTCCGATGCTGACACCGAGAAGATTTCGCCTCGTTTATTGTTCAAGTGTGAATGTCTGCCGCGGTGGGGCCGCATGGTCTTGGTGGCTGAGTCTGCACTAACTGCGCTTCGTCACTGCATGTCTTAGAGAGGAACAGTGGTCCTCGCCAGACGTATAAATGAACGCCTTCAACAAGAATTCTCGCAACTGACGTGACGCTGAATTACAAAGTTAAAGAACCGCGTGTCGTCTTGTTCGACAGCTCTTACCCTCTCCCCTCAACGTCTGCGGTACCTGATAAACTTTCTATTGAGAATGCTGTAAACGGAAACGATATTTGACAATTACCAGTTTCCTTACATAGGATTCAAGCAGTCGGGCTCACGAAATAAAAAAGCATTGTTTTCCCAGCTTTATCTATGGTTTCGAGGATGAAAACGGAGAACAAGCAGAATCATTATCCCAAAATTCAGTTTAACATTCTTCTATTTTTGCATTAAAGAAAAATATCTCAGCCACACTCTAATGTCGTCAGTTTGTAATTTAGTTCTAACATTATTTATAAGAAAACACACACATACGCGCGCATGTACAACGCACACACGCACAACGCGAACACCCTCAACGCGCGCAGACTGGCAAATCCGCCTGCACCTTGGCCAATCCACCCTTGTGGGTAAGAGCCATTTATTGGAAATAAAAGAAGAACGAACTTCAGTCATTCCTTCGGCTGTGAACATATTTACTGCGACAGCAGCATTCTTTCTCCGCGGAGACCGCAGGAAACTTAAGACGAATTATTACTCTAAGGAGAGAAAATAAAAATCCAAAAACGATGACGCAAAAGACAACAACAACATCTGGTTGTTCGTAATTGCACAATCAGACTAATTGAAATAAAATATGAATGACGGATTCAATGACGTACTCAATTATGAATGATGTAAATGACAAAAATTACGAATGTTGTATTCGAGAACGAGATATAAAATATCGCATCAATGAGGAATTACGAGAATAAGATAATTTTAGTGAAATGATCAGCGAAGAGACAAGAGAAGTAAGAAGCCAAAGAAAAAAGAAATTAACGCAGTAATTGTTTTCTTTCAAAAATCAAGTGACACACGACAAGCATCGCTTTGGTAAAAGTGTGAGGCCCCTAGTGATAGTATGACAATGAAATCTGGAAAAGTGGCGCTTCAAGAAGCCGTTCTCTCTAGTTTGAAGATGTAGAGCATAACAAAGACAAATCATCTAGCGATTCATTGTATTATACGTATTGCACAGAGGGACCACCACCAAACCAGTTCCGTATAATAAAAACCTAATTGAGGGAAGCGGCAACGTGACCTAGCGAGATCCTGAAGTTTCAAATTTCCAATCGCCGCTGAGGTCACGCTGCTTCTTCATGGAAAAATTGAGATATTGAAGATCCGAGGAAGTTGCCTACAAAAAAATTGTTGAAACCATATCTTAAACATTTATTTATGCATATCGCTGTAATTAAATGAGCCGTGTCCGGTGAGATAAGGTTCACGGGTTCACTAGGCCGCATTCTGGTTAAGTCGACCATTTTATTTAAGTATAAGCAGTAGTGGACAGGTACCCATAATAAACAATGGCAAGTTTGCAGAAACTGAATATTTGAACGCGTTTAAGTGAGTTGCGATAACTGCCGTGGAAAGCGAATAGACACCGAGAGACTAGCAATGACAGGTGACGATTTCTTCGAGAGGAGTTTTCGTTGTACTGGAACAGTTGCTAATAATGCAGCTATGAATATACGCCTGTAATCCGGAAGGAGAAAAAAAAAGGTCCCACAAAGAGAACAGATAATACCTGCGCCAGACTTGTCAAATAGTCAAGTATCAGTGGCTATTACGTTATCTGCTTAAATCTGAGTAAGATAAGCTTGGAGCTAATAATTAAATAACGGAATCATGTAGGTTTACCCTTTCGAAGGAAAATGCCATCAAAATCGATCTTAATGCCTGGATCAGATACACTGATTGAGTCAACATGTTGAATCTTCCCATTCAATGGCTCTAGCGGTGTCTTTACATATACAATCTGAGGGGCGTAGTCGCGACCAATCAATGATAATAATAAAAAACATCATGCAGAAACTTCTCCGGGAGTTGTCTAAGTGTGCGTAAGCATTGTGCCACTTGCTCATCTCCACCCAGCCTAATTTCGTTGTGAATGTTATGAAACCTAATTTGACCATTATAAACCCTTATCGACCCCCTACGGTCGTTATCAACTTTATCGAACGTGATACGGCCCTTATCAACTCTTATCGGTCCTTATAGACTGGATGTCCAGCGAAGCTGTTGCAGAACCACCGCTACAATTGCTGAGGGGAGTATGCAATGTTTTATTGGTGGCTCGGATGCTCGTTTTGAGCTTGTTCTTTATTGAAACGTATGCTGTTCTGTGTGTTGTATGGGTGTGCACTGTTCGCTTCGTTGGCATTTGTCTAAGCCAATGCATTTGTCTTGCGTGACGGACGGACAAATTTCTAGTTGGGTAGGCGTAGAAATGCTTTGGCATTTGAAAGACATACTCGGTTGATTAAAGATAACATACTGTGATCGTCTCTGACGAGAATCGTAAATATTTAAAGATTGCCGAACTTTAAGAATACGGATCTGCGTCATAAACATGGTAACTGTGCTTCTATATAGAGAACGTTATTCGCCGCAAACCTTGGAATGAATAAGGCATGCTATCAAAATAACAGGAAGGAAAAAATTCGGAAGAGACGCTTACGACTGCTTACGTGTGGGAAAAAGAAAGCGTTATACCGTTTGTAGACCTCGAACGCCAGGAACGCAAGGATACACACATGACGTGGCACCACCTCCTCGCCATCGGCTGCGCCGTCACGTGCCCAACGACGCACGCCCTGGGCCCCACCTTCGGTCAGCTAGAACCGCGGATCCGCCGTGACGTCGCGGAAGCGTCTCGCACCTCGGAGGCCCGGGTTAAGTTCCCATCCAGGCCGAAACTTGCGATCTTTTCTTTACACAGCCATTAATTTATTCTATTTACAGGAAACTCCCTGGAAAATTTGAGGTCAATCCGAGCATTTTTTTAAATGCTTTACTCTTTGCGCCGTCAAACATTTTGATATCATCTTTCGGTCACGCCAGCGGCTACGGATTTTCGCATAATGGGGCATATAATGCTTTCGCATTAATAAAACAAGCGAAATTGTAATTAAATAAGTGTGAACTTTGCGATAGAGAAATAAATTTTATAGATAAATAATGCACAATTCCTTTGATACGCACACGTTTTTGTATAATATGGCATCGCATGTGGTCATACGCTGCATGTTACATTATCGTATTTCAAGCACATGCACAGATTTCAGTATTCTCAGACTCACCAGATTTCAGTGCCCTCTTTTATTTTAGTTCGTGTGTATAGGTTTGTGGAGCATCAATTTCAGAGACGTTTGGCCAACGTCCTAGTAATAAAGCTATCGATTTCTTTAGCCACTTTGCCACCTTTGGATGGAGGTCGGCCGATCTCACGACTTAAAAACAGGGAGGAGAGTAAAGAATGGAGAGAGACAACTGAATAACTAGGTATGTGGAACTGGGCGTCTGCCACAGGTTATGCGATAATTCTTGGCCCGCCGGTGACGTCGCGCACTCAGTTAGGAAAAGGGCAGGAAGGTGTGCGCCAGTTGCGAGCGCCCCATCCGAAACGGGTGCTTCCGCGTGGAGTGCTGTCGCTTATATATATATATATATATATATATATATATATATATATATATATATATATATATATATATATATATATATATATATATATATATATATATATATATATATAATTTGAAAGTTTAAAGTTAGTACATTGATCGGTAGTCTATACATTGAGTGGCAGGGAGAAGGGGCAACGCCCCGTCTCTCGTTTAAACGGGCAGTAACCACGTCTTTCGTTCTGTTTCAGACCTGTGTCAGAAGTGTGCAATGCGTCCACATAGGCCACAACAATAACACACAGGACGAGGCTACCGTCAGGGTGTGTATAGTACGGGTGCCCTGCGATAGGTTTGTGTGCTGTTTGTCTGTGTTGCCCCATAATCTTAAGAAAAGAAAACAGGGAGAATAATAGGTTCGCCTGTCTAGACGTTCCCCAGCCCTTGCAGGAATACCTAATTTGACTAGGATGAACGCGTCAGCCGCTACGGCAACCACAGGCACATGTGCACTTACCTCCTTAATGAACTGGACGGTGCCCTTTATGGTTCCTGTGGTGAGGACGGCCACTGCCCTGAGCACAGGCGGGTCTGGTGTAGGGTAGTGAATTTGGCACTTAGCTGTCGTGAGCGTCACCACTGCCATCAGCAACGAGAACACCAGGTGATGCATGGCGAAAAGTTGTTCCTGCCGCGACTGGCTTCTGCTCTCGCGCGTCAGACTTTCACCGACGGGGGCCTGCCCTGCGGGAAGTGGCTACCGAGGTCGCACAGCGCACAGCGTTGATGGTTGGGCGAATACCTGTTTGGATGGCGCAGCCCTATCGCAGCCACCGACGACGACTGGGTCGCCCACTGTCTGGCCGCTATCGCCTTTCCACCGCGCTCGTGTCGCATTGCGCGCGTCGACTAGCCGCCGCTGGGCGTGCCGGCGCCGCGAGGGTTTCCTTCGCGCGCGTGAGTCGGGGAGGCCTGCGTGTTTTGGCGTCAGAGAAGCGACGGGAAACATTTCGCTGCATTGAAGAACGGGCCAAGAATGCATCTGCGAGGGAGCGTTTCTATTTGTTTCCGTTTCTCCTGTTCTACTGGCAGAAAATTACAAAGGAAGGTATGGGATTTGCTCTACACTGCTCAGTTACAATGGTTTCGCGAAAGAAGAAAGAAGGGAGGTTATGTAACGAGCAGAACGTGGAGCACAGTTCAAGATCACCATACAGCACTTCAGCAGTACTCGTTGGAGAGCATTCTCTATTCCGAATGAGCGCCGATTTTATTGTTCAGCAACACATCTTTAATTGAAGCAAATGCAATTAGCACTCTCAGCGTGTTGTTACAGGGCCCGAAATAACGAACAAGCCGCAGCTATAGCCATTGGCTTAGAAAGAAGTCACTACAGACCAGATTTTACTACTTGTGTCCCTAGTATACCCTGTTCGTGCTCGTAGGCGTTTTTAAAATTTCTGGTTCTTTGCAGTCTGAAGACGGGAAGTCTGGAACAGCACAACAACATATCCTAAACAAAGATGGAAACAAACTGGAACGAGACGCGGCATTAAATTGTATCCGAAAAATAACAGTCGAATCTTTCCAAGGTAATGACGAGGTTGTACTTGAGGAAAAAAAGAGAATGAAAGAGGAGCAGATGTAGAAGGAGCAGGTGCTGTCGAATTTCGACTGGAAGAAAGCCGAAGAGAAAATTCCAACTGCGCACAGCCACGGGGCTAGACGACGCAGCCGTTGGGCTGATTAATGAGCAAAGTCCAAAAAATAAGGAAGCACTGTTGAAAACAGTAGAAAAAAAGTTTTAAAGATCGACGATTACCAGACTGTTGGCGACAAAGTAGACTGAATTAAATATTTCAAGTTAAGGCGGACAAAGATATAATTCACTCATAAACTGTTGACCATTACATCTGTAATATACAGGTTATCAATGCAGACAATTAAAGTAAAGCTGCAAGCATGGGCAGAGAATAATGTCATTTTTCGAGAACTTCACAATGGCCTCAGAGTAGGTCTGGATGATAATTAATTTGACGTTACTCAGTGTATTGAAATACCAAGAGTAGAAAGGAGACCATTATATGTGGCCTTTTTAGACATTGCAGGAGCACATGACAACGTAGACCGCAACATTTTGTAAGATATTCTGGAAGGGGAAGGCTTGGGCGACGATTGTACACAGCTTTTGAGGGAGATTTACCAAGAAAATACCGTTTGCTTTAAATGGGAAGGGATGAGAAGCGAGGAGAAAGTTGATATCAACAAAGCACTGACTCAGGGGCGCCTTTTATCCTCACTGTTGTTTATGATATACATGGTGAGGATGGAAAGGGCGCCAGAAGAAAGTAATATCGGGTTTAACCTCTCATCGAAACAGGCGGTACGGTAGTAGAGCAGCAGCCTCCAGGTTTGCTTTATGCGGACGACATTGTGTTGCTATACAATAGTAAGCTGTTGGGCTGGTTGGTTTGACACGATTTTTGCAGAGAGGAGCGCACAAGCGTTGCGTCTTTCCTGTCCACGTCTTCTTTCTCCGCAACGGTTGTGCGCTCCCCTTTGTAAAAATAATAAAATTGCGTTGCTAGCTAACAAGCAAAGTGATTTGCAACGTCTGGCTAATATATGTCAACAGGAAGGCGAGAAGTTAGGTCTGAAATGTAGCGTTAAAAAATCAGATGTTATGACATTCAATGAAAATATTGAACAGACAGTGTCAATTCAGGGCCAGGAAATACCGGGGGTAAAAAAATATAAATACCTTGGTATATGGATAAACGAAGGCAACAGATATATGGAAATAGTGGGTTTTTTCTCCTTTTGTTTTTCTCGTCTTTTTTTTTTAACATAGGTAGGACATTAGGCAATATGTGGGGCAGCCCACTGCCCCGTTTCAAAGGGGACGCTCATAGCATCCATCCATCCATCCATCGTGGCCCACACAAGAGGCTGCGTTTCCGCCAGAAAACTCGCCTTCGTGCATAGCGTTCGTCGCTAGCGCTAGCGGGTAAACATTATGGTTACATAAGCTGCAGTTGCCGGGAAGCGTGAGAAGCAGTCAGGGATATTTGAATGCTATCGCTTTCCACTGTTAAAGGCGAAGCTTAAGCGCCCTCCTAATTTGGTTAGCTCAAATGGCTCTAACAAATGAGTTCATACTTCTCCTGTTTTTATTTTACTCTGCTAATGAATAAATTATAACTACGACAGCTGTTCAACTAGTGTGGTTATTTCATTGTGTGCCACACACACGTTGGTTATTAGGGGATGAAGGTAACCAGGACTCGTTGTGTGTTTGTATGGGGTCAAATGGTCATGATTCGCTACACTTGAGCTGCCTCGAACATGTAACCGATATAGGAACCGACTGCACTCAACAAGTGGCATGCAGTGATTTCATAATAAATTAGCGCAGCGCAAATATGAGATGTGTTGAAAGGCGCCTATCGGGGGAGGGGGGGGGTAACAAGGCATATCTCGTTGTGCTGTTTTTCTTGTTAAGTATCTTGTCTAAGTGTTTCGGATATGTGCTTATTATATAAGCAGCTCTTCTCAACAAATATTTCAGTGGTGAGCTAACATATGTTCGGTCCATTTCTTTCCAATAGTCCGTGCCCTTTCGCGCTTCGCAGTTTCCAGCGTGAACACGCACCAACTTGGCTGCCCGTCAGTTCTTCGGCTGCAATGAAGAAGCGCACGTATAGCGGACACTTGAAGCGCCGAATTGCAGGGTGCATGCACAAGGCGTGGAACATTCGAGCTCGCTCATGGTTTACCCATTCCGATAAGGTTTGCAGGCAGGCGTGCGCTAATACGCTTCTGGTAACTTTGATGCATTCGTACATGCTGTCACCATACCTCTTGACATTACGTCTTTGTGCGCATTTTCGCTTGGACGTCGAGGTGTTGATGTTACAGACTTAGGAAAATGTTTATTTGTCAGCCTTACATTGCTTCTGCATTGGTATAATAATCTGTGGAACCGTACATACGTTTATGTGTTGTACAGTTCTCCGTTCTCAGTACTAGCATCGCCAGCGCCTCATTTAAGTTCGCATCTTTCTCTCTCATTTGGTGACATTATTTAGAGCGCAGCTCTTTGGCGCCCATTCCTGCGGCAAGCGTCGACTTTGTCCCTCGTAACCGAGCGAACGAGCACAGCGAAGGATGAAAGCGAACGCGGAGCGCAGCAGGAAATGAAAGACGGCGATAGCGAAGAGAGCGTGAGGAGGAAAGCGGAGTAGAAGGGTGCAGTGGAACCATAAGGCGAAAAGCGGAGGATGGGTGTGGCGAAAGCGTTAGCAGAAGTGTGCCGAGCAAAACGGGATTTGAGGCGACGATGGCTACCAGATCACGCCAGAGTAGCACGTGTCATCTGTATGGAAAGAAAGCGCTGCATCAGCGAAAGTCCGTCTGCGCTGGCTGCTGTGAATCACGCCCACACATCACCCACGCGTTGCCTAACCTAACCTAACCTAACCTAACGCTCCGTTTGCAACGTGTCGCACGAGGCAGATCGTCCGCGTTAGCCAATATATCGAGAAACGAAAACAAGTATAGAGCTGCGCTCAAATTTTCTATTAGGAAGTATCGTAATCGTCTGTGGATATTTTTGTTCTCTCCGATACAACGAGTAGCCGGCATCAAAACACCGACATCAC
Organism: Dermacentor albipictus; assembly: GCF_038994185.2. Taxonomy (NCBI): domain Eukaryota; kingdom Metazoa; phylum Arthropoda; class Arachnida; order Ixodida; family Ixodidae; genus Dermacentor; species Dermacentor albipictus. Next base: position 157,671,138 of record NC_091825.1, on the reverse strand, counting down.
ATCAAAATTAACGCGAATAAATGAAAAAGATATATAACTGATTAGTGGACGCTAGCTGGAGCTTTGCAAGGCTTTCGGTTCTCATTATGCGAATAGCAAAAACGAAACAAACTTGCAATTTCCCTATCGTGTTTACTTCATTTCTTTATTTGCACGAACACTTACGTGCACAATGTATCTGGCGCCTTGTCGCGGCCGCTACATTGCTTATCGATTCAATCGCGTTGACGCCAATTACACGAAACGCCTGCGTCTCGTGCATTGGGGAAACGCTGAAGATCCCCTGGTGTTCAAAATTAAGCCGTAGTCCGCTACAATGGCGTGCCTCATAATGAAATGGTAGTTTTGGCGCATAAAACTTCAGAATTCAGTTCAATTCAATTGACTAAGTACTTGTCATTGTGTGTATGAATGTGTATATGTCGATAAATTTGCTGTTTCCCTTATGTGACCTCTGTATATTCAACAGACAACAAAATATTGTGGAAACATGAGCGTCGAAACTTACCACTAATAATAAATAAATAAATAAATAAATAAATAAATAAATAAATAAATAAATAAATAAATAAATAAATAAATAAATAAATCGCTATAGCATGCGCCACGTCCCGTCATTGCAAAGCTAAGGAAAGTATTCCACAGAGACACGGTAGTGTGCTCTTGCGACAGCCTGCTCGAAAACCTTATTTATTCAGGCTATGGGCAATCCTACCGACTCGCACATTGTTTTCCTTATCACTGTGGCACTGACCTTTATCAAACACAGGTAAAGAAAAGAAGTGCAATTGCGGTGCATTCGACTCGTCGGCGTGCCTTCACACCGCATGCTATGTTGTCCTGAAAGGGCCAACATCCACGTCCACCGCGTGGTCGCCTTTCGCCCACTGTTAGGCGACGCTGATTGAATTATCAATGGGATACTTGCCGGTCTATCGGATTATCTTGGCGTCGTGGTACTCTGGCACCAGAAGTGGTGCAGCACAGGCAGAGTTAAGCTTCATAGTAAGGGCTATAGATCATCTTGTCCTTGTGATCCGTTACAATGAACGATGCGAACTTGTTGTGGGTGAGTCCGTTACCCCGCGCTGGATGTTGAATTTCAGGGACGGATAACCGGGCGGTGAGCTTTGACAGTATTCATTCGCGGTGTGTGCGCGTCGAGGCTCAGCATGTTGCTCTGTTTTGGTCAGTGTCGGAAAGGGAACGGATTGGATTGGCGGGTCATATTACGCCGCTGTAGTAATTACGGAAAAAAAAAGAAATTATTGTTTTCAAATGTTTATTTGTACTGAACACGAATATAAATTGAGAAAAAAACTTTGCGAAAAAGATGTGAACCATTGCTTGCAAAAGCAATCCTATAGGCCAGTATTTTGGAAGGGTTCCTTTAATTTGTCACTATTGTGTTATTTATTTTCGCCTTTGGCTTGCGTGAAGCCGTGACCTTGCTGTCGCCGGTATCGGCCACTTAGGGAGCCGGATGATGATAAATTAAATGAATACGAGGAAAGAGAAACTTTTCTGTACAATACCTTTTATCGTGATCGCTTTAGTTCCGCAAGGGGTGTATATAGGTTATAAAAAATCTTAAAGCGTATTCTTTGTTGATTTAGGAACGAACAATTCTTTAATTTTGGTTCGTACAGGGTCAAATGTTTGCTCTCACTAAGTTTAGAGAGGTTAGCCCCTAAATTCTGAACTTCTCGAACTCCTTGATTGCATATATGTATACTTATATTTTTGGTTAAATGAAATGAAATTAAATTTAAAAGAAAAAGGAAAGCAATAGCAAAGCAACACACGTGGTATGAGAGACGCCCCATAGTGCGGGATTAATGCCGACTATACCTGGAGTTCTACGCCGTGCACCCAGAGCGCTACACACTAACATTTGATTTGCATTACGGTCCCATAGGAATGCCCTTGCGACGGGCGCAAATCAAACCCGACACCTCGTGAATGCCATAGGCGCTGAGGAGGGGGAGGGAAAGAGGTAAGTAGAAGACTACCATGGGTGGGAAAGGGCGAGAATCTGTAGCTGCCAGTCGTGTATTGTGTGGCACTCTCCACGACAACAAAGTTGCAGAGAGGTCCGCCATTTGGTGCTCTAGATGGCCTGTTGTTTTTACAGCGAAGCGTATATAGCCACCCTCCGGCGGTGGTGGATGTCCGTACGTCTACGCGTCGCGTCGACACGAAAAGAATTTCGTCTCCAGTTTCTCGCGAATGTTCTGTAGCTCTAAATGTAATTTACGCACCTTGGAAAAAAGTCATACTGAGATTGGCCGATGAGATGACCGTATCATTACGTCATGTTTAATTCACTTCTCATGATTAGTTAGTTCAAACAGAACTTGTAAACGTTACAGAATTCCCGTCTGCTGTCAATACATAGCTGTCTACGGAGGGAGTATGGTTACAGAAAACGGCAGTAACTCTTCATTTATCGAAACTATCCCGAAACAAGTTATATGACAATTAGTCGTTAAAACGATTAGGTTGTAAATATTGTGGAATTCCCGTCTGACATGCGGTGGTACTTGCACACGTCACTTCATAAAAGAATAAGTCACCCCACAGTAAAAAGATGTGTTCGTTGTCTATGTCCTTCAACAACAACAACAACAACAACAACAACAACAATAATAATAATAATAATAATAATAATAATAATAATAATAATAATAATAATAATAATAATAATAATAATAATAATAATAATAATAATAATAATTTCATTTTATAACCAAAAAACCCCTTGATAGGGGTATTACATAAGGGGTGGGAATACATTAGTACATAATGATTCAGGTAAAACACACCACAGCTTCGCTGCTCTTCCATATCTACAGAGTGGAAGGGATGATAAATTTTTGAAAGAGCCACTCGAGCTCGACACAGCCTCTGCCCTGAGTGTATACAATTATTCAAGCTGAATATTTTCCTGTGAGGCGCGCACCAGTTGATTTACAGTTAAACCTACGTGAGTAATATTAGTTACCCGATTACTTCGAAACTATGTAAGGGACCCCCCGAATGAACGCGGTGGCTTATCACGTTAAAGCCCAGATACCGACAAAAGTTGATTATGAATTTACGCGACCACTACGTTCATTGAACCATGCAGGCTCTCCAGTACCACCGTTATCAGTTGCCTTTTTCTTTCGGAAGGCGATTTCTTGATCAGTGCAAGAAAGAGTATGCACTACCCAACGAAAAATGCACAGGCCTTCGGGGCACACACAGCACATTCACAGCGTAAGCTCGAGGAGCATCTCCATAGCAAACCATCGTAAACCGACTGAACACGCTAACTCCAAGTAGAGGTATATTGAAAGTCGTGTTGTTTTCATACATTTATTGAAACACACTCAGATGTGCTTTATGGTCGGAAAAGTAGGCCGAGAAGGACGTGCAGCGGGGCAATAAGGCTACTATGATGATTCTGAATACAAAGTCCGAACAAGAACCGGTGCGCGAAGAGATGCATTGTGTACTTGACACAAATGCCATGCCGAGGTCTTCTAGCGCATAGTGCATGAACCAGGTGTGGTGGGGATCCTTCGTTTTAACAGTGAAGTTTTTAAAGATTAGGGGCACATCGTGTGGAGGAACGAAGGTATGTGCCAATAAGTCCGCAATCTTCCCATGTTGAGGCAACTACAACACCCTCAGAGTTACGCACTGCGCACACGTCGGCAAACCCTACGTCCGGTTTTCGTGAAATGAGTTTGAATAGCAAACACTCGTTTCCTCGGTCGGATATTGCCCCACCGCTGCGCGCAGTTCTATTTGCTGACACGACGCACCTTTAGGCGGTGCTGTCATGTGGACGACGCCAGGTCTCGGAGAAAGGGTGTAGGGACACTCGCATTAAGATGCAGTCACGCATGACGTGAAGCATGTGTGCAGCAAGAGAACGTATTTTCTAAGTAAATGGCGAATCGGTGGGGCTGATCGAGCAGTTCAAAGCAACTATGTAGGCCTGTGTCAAGGCGATGTTTGGGCCTGTGGTATTCGTCACGCAGTGCTCGATCTCAGTTTTCGGTGGCATAGTAAAACGTGAAGTCGTATTCAGCGTTCGTGATGTAAAGGCCATCAAGTAAGGTGACTTGACCCGGTGCCACGTCCACAAATTTCTCGGGGTTTCGTTTGTTGTATTCGTAAACAACGCTAATATATGTGCGAACCTGAGACTTATGAGGCATTATTGCACTAGCCTACACCACGGGAAATTTTGTGCGGTGATATGCGATGCCAACATTACGGGCTAATGTAGTGGTCATCATTCACTTGGTATTAATTTTGTCATTAGTTTAACTTTTAGTTTAACAAGTATAGTTTTACTATTTAAATGTAATAATTCATATGTAGGTATATTTATGTACAATAGCGTTACTGTACTGACGTAGTTTTTATGTCTTACGCCTATTTTTTCTGTACTGTTATAGCGATATTGCAACACTGAGCATTTTTCGTTTTGGAGGTGAATTCGGAGGCACGCGCCTTGCCAGGCTTTTCGCCTTTTCGCCGGTGCTTTAGGCAACTGTATATACATTTACAGCAAAACTGTTTATGACTAGAATCTGGCGGATAGCGTCAGCGGGTAGACCAACAATTTTATGCGAAGCATATTACTAGAGCTCAACCCAGCTCCTCAGGCGCGGCGGTGTCGCCTTCAATACCACGTGAAACCGTGACGTCACGACAGAGGAGAAACAGGGCTCCAACTCGCGCCGTCGCTCGCGGCGTCGCCTTCAAGGCTGACCACGTGACACCGTGACGTCACGACAGAGGAGAAACGGGGCTCCAACTCGCGCCGTCGTTCGCGGCGTCGCGGCGGTATATAAGCAGCTGCGCTTGCCTCTGCTAGACACTCACGAGGTGAGATGCCTCCTGGAGACAGAGCTGCTCGTTGGAATGAGAAGCGAAGGTTGCGTCGTGCTACAGAGACTGTTTCTAGGTGGCTTTGCTACGGCGTAGCGACTACGCGCCCCGCAATCGGACGCGGTGAGCGTCGAGCAACGCAGCGTTCGGCGCGACAACGAAATGTGTGCCTGAGCAAGCGCCGCACACCTCAGCCGACGCCGACGACACCGGCTTTTCTGCGACACGAGCTCCTTAACGCTGTCGCGTTAAAAAATTGGAGGACGCTTAAGCTTCGCCTTCAAGAGTGGAACGCGACAGCGTTCCCGTCGACCCGCCAAGAGGTGTAAGACAATGGCCTACGGGGCAGCGACTACGCGCCCCGCATCGGACGCGGTGAGCGTCGAGCAACGCAGCGTTCGGCGCGACAACGAAATGTGCGCCTGAGCAAGAGACGCACGCCTGAGCCTTAGAAACAGCTCGTTTCTAAGGCAACACCGCGTTCACTAGAGGCTCTTTTGTACCGCTTTGAAACATCGAACTCGTGGCTCAGTGGTAACGTCTCCGTCTCACACTCCGGAGGCCCTGGTTCGATTCCAACCCAGCCCATCTTGCAAGTTGTTTTTTATTCATTAAGTGCCTGCTGGGATTTATCGCTCATGGCCAACGCCGCCGACACCGACACCGACGACATCGGCTTTTCTGCGACACGAGCTCCTTAACGCTATCGCGTTAATAAAGGCTAGTATGCTTCGCATCCTGGGCTTAACCTTAGCTAAGCCACAGCCAGTTTTTTCATACGTGGACCAATCCCGAAAAAAGGTCAATGCCGGGCCAACCCGCGGCGGAGTTAAAGCAGGCGTTACGCACTCTCCATACGTGGGCCGATCCCGAAAATAATGCAATGCCGACCCAACCCGCGGCGCAGGTGAAGCAGGCGTTACGCACAACCCACACGTGGGCCGATCCCGAATGTAGTGAAATGCCGACCCTACCTGCGGCGCAGCTGAAGCAGGCGTTACGCACTCCCCATACGTGGGCCGATCCCAATATAGTGTAATGTCGACCAGTGGCGTAGCCAGAAATTTCGTTCGGGGGGGGCTCACAATGCGGCTCGGCGTCTTCCTAAGAGGAAACATTAGATCGAATGCTCTTATTTAAACACATGTAGAAGGAGAATTAATTTTTCTGGGCTACCACTTCACCAAATTTGACTAGGTTTGCTGCATTTAAAAGAAAAACATAAATTCTAGTGATTCTTTGTTTCGAATTTTCGATTTAGGTCGTCAATATTTTATTGAAAAGGGGCAAAAGTCGAAAATTTCCAGAAAACGAAACAATGAAGTTTACAACTCTGTATATCAGCAATGAAAATTGATATCACAATTCTGTGAGTTGCACATAATAGTACATCTACAGCGGACAAAATTGATGTTACACATGAGTCTCAAAAATTAAGTATTATGGAAATACGGCTTTTGCAGAACCCGTGTACATAACATAACCAATTCACATAAGATACATATAGACGTATCGAATTTGTCCGTATTGAATGGTGTAATGGATGCCGTTTACAGAACCGCGATATCTGTTCTTGATGCAGATCTATTAACTTGTAAACTTCGTGCTTGTATTTTTTTTCGAAGTATCGAATTTTTCAAAATATTTTAAACAATGTTCGGGCCCTAAATTGAAATTCCACTTCCAACAGACACAAGAATTTAACTAACTCTCTCAAATGCAACATATTTCATTAAAAGCGATTCAGGAGTTATCTCAGAAAAGCGTTTCTGCGTTTTACATGTATCTGAATAGGCCGCGTCGGAGTTGGGCCCGAGCTAAAGCTTCCTCTTAAACAATTTGCCTAGGGATCAAATACATGAATACTAACTCCATTGCCATTGCCAAAGATGCTGCAAAAGAATTCTTGAACGCTACACACTGTCAGTACAAGTAAAATATGTATTTCTTCATAAAAATTATACTCGTATGTGCCAAAAGTTGTGCCCAACATAGCTGATGTCAATGCTTCCATGTTTTTTGTCTGTTTAGTAGGTAAAGAAAATATCACACCAACTTAAAAAAATGAAAAAATGAAAAAATGAAATCCTCGATGACACTACCAAGACGAAAGACAAGCGAGTCATCTTGGGTTTGGACCTGCAGAGCGCTTTTGACAAAGTCCGACACTCTGCGATTCTGGCCCAGGTGTCACGGCTAAACATGGGCAAGAGAACTTATGCGTACATCAAGGATTTTTTGACGGAGCGGACTACTGAAATAATCGCCGGTGACCTGCGGCTCCAAAAGAAGAAGCTTGGCAGTGTCGGGACCCCCCAGGGCTCAGTCATCTCGCCATTGCTTTTCAACCTTGTAATGATAGGGGTGGCCGAGCGCCTCTCACGAGTCGCGCGGGTCCGACACACCATCTATGCCGACGACATAACACTCTGGGTCCCAGGAGGAAGCGACGGACACATCGAGAATACATTGCAAGAGGCGGTTGACGCTATCGAGGAGCAGCTGGACGGGTCTGGGCTCGTCTGCTCCCCAAGCAAGTCTGAGCTGTTGGTGATTCCTCCGAAAAGGACAGCTAGGAAGACGATAGGCAACGAACCTGCGAGAGAGCAAGACACAATAAAGATCAAGACGAGCGGTGGTCACATGATCCCGGCTGTCGAGAAGATCCGAGTTGCTGGGGATGCTAATTGAGCGCAAACGAGTCAACGGCGAGACGGTCAACCGTCTGGCGGCCAAAGTCACCACGGGCATCCGCCTCATTAAGAGGGTGTCGCACAGAACAGCAGGCATGAAGGAAGAAAGCCTCACCCGGCTAGTGGAATCCTTCGCTATAAGCCACATTAGATACGTTGCTGCTTTCCACAACTGGAGACAGTGCGAACGAAATAAGATCAATGCGCTCATACGCAAAGCGTACAAAGCTGCACTCGGACTTCTCGACTGCACAAGCACCGACAAGTTCCTGGCCTTGGGAGTGCATAACACCCTGGAGGAAATCGCTGAGGCGCAGAGGACCGCTCAGCTCACGCGGCTATCAGAAACAAGAACGGGCAGACAAGTCCTGCTTGACCTTCGCCTGGGACCAAAGGAAATGGGACCCGAAAATACAGAGGTGCCTGTACCGGACGCAATTAGTAGACGGCTACGGGTATGTCCGGTGCCAAGAAATGTGAGCCCTGAGTTCCACAAAGAGCGGCGGGCGGCGAGGGCCAAGGCGCTCATCGATCTCCATGCCAAAGACAGGGGTGCCGTGTTTGTGGACGCGGCAGAGTATCCACATGACAGAAAGGCATTCGCCGCTGCAGTCGTCGGGGCATCGACCGGTGCAACGAGAACAGCGGCGAGTGTGCGGACTCGAGGGGCGCATCAAGCCGAGGAGGTGGCCATTGCTTTGGCCATCGCCGATCCCGAGTGCACGACTGTGTTCTGTGATTCTAGGACGGCAGTGAAAAATTACGCCAGAGCAAGGGTGTGTCGCGAAGCCGCGCGTGTGTTGCGTGTGGTCGATCTCGCGAGTGAAAGTCGGTGTGTGGTGATAAAGTGGTTTCCGGCCCACATGGGCAGTGATGTGTCGGATCGCGGCAACGCTAACCACAACGAGACGGCGAACGCGGCGGCGCGAGGACTAACCAACCGTGCCGCTGCTACTACAGCCGGCCCGTCGTGGTGGTGGGAAACCAAGGACAAAATGACTTCCTACAATGAAATTGTGAAATGGTACCGACTAGAGCGAAGGACTATGCCGCCACCTCATCCGGGCTTGACCCGTAAGGAGGCGGTTTTATATCGACAACTTCAAACGGGGTCGTTATTCACCCCGGTGCTGATGAGGCACGTGTGTCCAAGTATTTATGAAAGTGATCTGTGTTGTGTGTGCCGAAAGGGAAGAGCCACTGCAGCTCACATCCTTTAGGACTGTGCTAAGAATCCGCATGAAGCTGCAACGATAACAACGATCCCACCGCGGCTCGAGGCCGCAACGAGCTTCTATGACCAAGACGTCCAAACCCAGGCCGTCCAGCAGATCTCAGCGGCCCTCGAAAGGCAACGACCGAGCGAAACCGGAGGGAGGCTGCCACCCCAAAAGAGGGGCAGGCGCGGTCGACCAAAGGGAATAGTGCGGCCGCGGCCGAAGTAGAGGCGCCACACGCCGTGAAGACGTCATGGCCGCGTCAGGGTAACGCCTCCCTAACAGGGGAAGGCTAACCGTTCTGCAGGCGTTCACAACAAAGTTTCGTCACTCACTCACTCACTCACCAATTTTAGAACTAGATCAGTTCGAAACCAGTAAAGCAGTGCATGCCACTGATACGAAAAATGTAAAAGCCATGAAATGAACAAGTTGAGGACAAATATGTTAATGAAACTTTGTCATTCAATATCCTTGTTTACATGCTTGTACATATGCAACGGCCAATGAAAAATCTGAATGGCGCTGTCATTTGTTCCTATGTATTAGGAAGGAGCAGCTGTCACCGATCGTGGATCGTGAGTAATTGCACCGAAATTATAGTCGCAACAGAGAGCACGCATAAAAAGCAGGAGTTCTACACTATATACGAGGGCGAGTGAGACGAAAGTGAGCCAATGCGAATATATGACAAACGGGGTACTTTATTTAAAAGTAGCCTCCATGAGCATTTAGACATTTGTCCCATTGACTAATGAGTCGCGTAATTCCCGTCTCATAAAGCTCCTCGGGTTGTTGCTTCAAAACGTCTACAACTGATTTTTACATCGTCGCCCGAGACGAATCTGGTTCCCTTGAGCTTTTTTTTCGGTTGCCCCAAAATGTTGAAGTTGCAAGGCGACAGGTCTGAGCTGTATGGCAGATGTTGCAGCTTTTCTCCTCTTGAACTTTGGCAGTTTTGTATTAACCACATCAGCGACGTGGGGACGGGCATTGTTGTGGAACTAGATGACCCCATTCGTCGATTTTTCACGTAGTTTGGTCTTGATTGCGACAAGCGGCCGACCCGGCGTTTCACAATATCGGAAACAATTGACAGTCTCTCAAGATTTAGCAAATTCTATCAGTAATAGCCCCTGACGATCAAAAAATAAAAGTCAGCAACATCTTTCCGGCGGAAATGACGGCCTTTGCTTTCTTTGGGGGTGGTGAATTCTAATGTTTCCATTGTAAGCTTTGCCGTCGTGTTTCAGGCTCGTAGTAGGGGCATGATGGTTCGTCTCCGATCACAATTGCAGACAAGAAATCGTCACCCTTATTGTGATACCGGATCAGATGAGTAAAGGCAGCGCAGAACTTCTCCGTATTCTGGCGGTGGTTCAAAATTTTGGGCATCCATTGCGCACACAAGAGCCGATAACCGAGATGTTCATGAATTATGGCATGAACGGTGACGGTGAACCGAACCGTGACTGATGTTCACACGCTCTGCCAGTTCATCGATGCTTATCCTCCGTTCCTGTGTCATCAGCTCATCAACCTTTGCAGTCTTGTTAGAGGTGATTGCACAATGGCTTTGGTCTGGTCTGGGTTCGTCTTTGCAACTTTCACGTCCTTCTTTGAACCGTTTGTTCTAACGCTTCACAGTGACCAATGAAATGCAATGTTCCATGTACACGGCAGCCATACGGTGACTAATTTCTTCTTGGGAAACACATTCAGCTGTCAAAAACCTCACGGCACCACTCTGCTCAACTTCTGGAGCGTCCATTACGTCACGCAACCATGTTCAACCCAGTGTATGAGCGCATGAAAGAACATTTATCCTCACACCGGCGTGTCACTTTTGTAAATGAGAGATGCCTGTGTGCTACGCGCAGGGCTTGGAGATAATGAACAGAACCATAATCGCGCAGGGTGGGTAGGTTTACTTTCATTTGACTCGCCCTCGTACATTAGAAATACGAAGATACAATGGAATATACAAATGCGAAGATACAGCTTGATAAAGGGCAAAAAAGTGCCACTGGAAACAAAGGTCACTGCACGTATGCACAAAACCTCGCAACAAGATACCTAAACATACGTATAAGTCTCCAGTAAATATACGCATCTAAGAAAAAGTCACGGTATATAATGGGTCAAGCAAGGCAAATAAACATGTTGCGTAATCACAGATTCACAGAATCCTAGATCCCTCCCCCATTCCATCCACTCCCCCAATGTACGCGCGCGACGGAAAGCGGCGAGCTTGCTCCTCACTTTTCTCCCTTGCGCACACAAGACAGAGCCACCATCGTCGGCTCACTCATTGCCCCCAAACCCCCACACGCTTTCACTCGCACATACAGCATGCGGCGTGCGGTCACGATGTTGTCGCCCTTGGACTTTATGCGGAACATGAGGGCGACGGCTATGGCAGGAAAGCGCCTAGAGTGTCCATATAATTGCTATCGCAATAATATAAAACGAGTATCCGACAACTGAAGCGTCCCATGGCCTATTACTTTCCGCAAAAGAAGTAACAAAATAGTACTTTCACCATGCGACAATTCGCTGCGCCGCAACAACGTCTTTTTTCCTATTGTGAGGCGGGGCCACTGTAATGAAAAAAAAAATGCAAAACAAAGTATGTTGGTCACAATTGAATGCCTCCTTTGGGCAACTAATGTGGCTATTAAAAGGAATATCGAAGAAAACACGAGACGCTTGGTCCACCACGAACCATGCGCATACTGCTTGGTATCCTACACCGGCGACACAAGACTTTCGGGAGAGGTTGCATTCAAGCGAACGCGGTGCAATCCGTCGAGTCCCCACAGTGATGGCGGCGAGCGACACTGCTTCTTTTTCTCGTCTGCTAGCTAGAAAGCGTCCAAAACTCTGCCAGGCGAAAATGCACTCGGCCAGAGAAAACCAAACGCGCACCCAAGTGCACGGCGCGACGGTCGGGGCAACACGAGAAAAACGCATGCGCTCTGGCTGGCTCTGGCAGCCCGCAGGTAGGGGAGCGAGAAAAAAAAAATGAAGAGGCTCAGTGTGTCATCGCGATTAAAAGTCAAAGTAGAAAAAATAAATAATAGCGTAGTTACCTTTGCTGGCTTTACTGTCTTCACTGGATGCTTTAGCTTAAGTGGAAAAAAGTGTTGATATTTTTTATGTGACAAGGCGGCACGAATGAACCGCCACAACGCTTCATCTCATCGGGCCTCGCGGTGGGCTTTCTCAACTTGTCTGATAGTGTGTTCATTTGGCTTGCCTCGTTGTATGACCCGATGTACGACTTTGGAAAACTTAATGAACCTTTGGCGTCAAATATTTATGGGAACATTAAACTTACAAAGTTCCGCAATTGAAAATCTAAAGCACTCGTTTGGAAATGTCAAAGCACCTTTCACATCAAAAGTTTATGAGAACGTTATACCCATAAAGTTTTGCAATTGACAATCACGCGCTCCGTATATTCCATGATAGATTGTAGATTCCGCGGCCTCCGCGAGTTGCCGCGGCGAGCCCGTTCGCCATCAAAACATCCTTGAAACTTTGTGCTCGGATGGGGCTGCTAAATTGCGTTATGTATGTGACTCCCGGTGCAAGGGCGTCGCCGCGACGTCCAGCCCGAGTTCACAATTCTTGCGGGGAAATGGCTTTTCGAGCGTGAAAAAGACGTTCAAGACAAAATCCAGAATTATTTCCGGCGCAGGGTGTTGCTTTGGTCGGCGGTGCATGGACAGCACGACAAAATTTCGCTCCATAAGCCCCCCCCCCCCCCCTCCCCTCTGGCTACGCCCCTGATGTCGACCCAACCCGCGGCGCAGGTGAAGCAGGCGCTAAGCACAGCCCACACGTAGGCCGATCCCGAAGATTGTGCAATGCCGACCCGTCCCGCTGCACAGGTGCAGCTGGCGTTACGTACTCCCCACACGTGGGCCGATCCCGAAGTTAGTGCAATGCCGGCCTGACCCGCGGCGCAGGTGAAGTAGACGTTAAGTACTTGCCATATGTGAGCCGATTCCGAAGCTAGCGGCCCCGACCCGCGGGGCCGCTGAAGCAGGCGTTACGCACTCCCTATACGTGGGCCGATCCCGAAGATTGTGCAATGCCGACTCTATCCGCGGCGCAGGTGAAGCAGGCGTTACACACTCCCCGCACGTGGGCCGATACCGAAGTTAGTGCAATGCTGACCTGTCCCGCGTCGCAGGTGAAGCAGACGTTAAGCATTTGCCATACGTGGACCGATCCCGAAGATAGTGCAATGCCGACTCTATCCGCGGCGCAGGTGAAGCAGGCGTTACACACTCCCCGCACGTGGGCCGATACCGAAGTTAGTGCAATGCTGACCTGTCCCGCGTCGCAGGTGAAGCAGACGTTAAGCATTTGCCATACGTGGACCGATCCCGAAGATTGTGCAATGCTGACCCGACCCGCGGCGCAGGTGAAGCAGGCGTTACGCACTCCCCAAACCTGGGCCGATACCGAAGATAGTGCAACGGCGAGCCGACATGCACCGCAGGTGAAGCAGCCGTTATGCTCCCCACATGTGGGCTGATCCCGAAGATTGTGCAATGCCGAGCCAACATGCACCGCAGATGAAGCAGCCGTTGCACTTTCCCCACACGCGGGCCCATCCCGAAGATAAGGCAATGCCGGACCGACGCGTGGCGCAGGTGCTGATCAACATTAAGGGTCCCGCACACACATCTTTGCTGGTCATTCTTCTTCACAGAGTTGAAGGGCACTGACTTTTTTTCTAGTTGCCTGAAATGAACTTCAAACTTCAAACGTAGCGTGACTTCTCGCACGCTAGGCCAAGGCTGCGACGGACACCGGACAGCGGCGGTGTCGGCACACATCATCGCCAACCGAATCGGCCATTGGAATGAGCACATAACAGCTTACGCCGCAAAATATACGTTGTGTTGGCAATTGGACAAACGAATGAGTAACAAAGAGAGTATCAAACGAAAATTATCTCACGATCTGTTATCATATGACATCACATGAACCATATAATGTCAAGCCGGTAATTGCATATTCATACCACCGTATCGTTGTTTATGACCCCATTATCTGCTTATTGTTACACAGAAAATGGATGGTATGAAACAAATCGCCTATAATTACCGGATGACTTAAAGGGACAATATCATGCAACCGCAATGGCGTTGCGATGTCTTACAAGCCTAAGGCGCGACTGCGGTTGTTCGGGGCACGAATTCCTACCAGCAGATCTCATCATGCCAGCAAAATACGAATGTTAGCGAGAGGTTGTCCCTGCAATGTCCTATGTAAGTAGAAGAGATTTTACAAAGAAGACTTGTATCATTTGCTTCACAGCGTTCGTTTCGGTCCACAATCAGTGCTCTCCAGATATCAAAGCCCTCGACAGTGGTGGCAAAAGGCTAAGTGGCGCTTTTGTCGCCCGTGTTTACAAAGACACCCCTGAAATGGCGAGGACGCAAGGATGCAGTTAAGGAAAGGCGCAGTGTCCGTCGATGCACCATGCGTTTATTGCTGTTGCATTTCATTATTTTTGCTTTATCTTTGAGAACATCGTTACGGAAAAACCATCTCAATCCAGGGAGCTTCTTGACAAGCTGTCATACACGAATGAAAAGAAGAGAACGCTCGATTCAGGTTTAAATGACCTGTCTAAACAGGAAACCGCACTTCTAATAAAATAAAAGAAAAAGAGGCTAACCGAGAAAGACACAACCGGCTGCAGTAAGTGGTAACAGGCTGCAGACATGTTATTGTACAGTGCAGAATGTGTCGTGTGTACTCAGTTTAAAAGACGCCGTAGTCGTATTACCAGCAGACAGTAAGGCTTAAATTTTAGTAATTGGTTCTTCCAAAGAGGTCTGAATAGCCACGTAAGATGACGGGATTAGTCGATCACGCACACGCCATTTGTTTTAGGCGGCAGAAAAAATCAGCCCAGTCTGCAATGGAATAATTTGAGGCAAAGCTCAAGAAAAAAACACACACACACACACACGCGGACAACAGAAGGGAACGAAGACACAGCGCTACTAAGAACTGAATTTCTATTGCATATGGTTACCATATGTATACCATTGTACAGCTGGAAGAAAAGAGCCATTGTCGCACATAAATTTCTTTCCGACAAAATCATCCACCAAAGGCCGCTACCGCGAAAGGAACATGGTTTCTTTTTTTGACAGCGACCAGATGGGCAACTCAAAGAGTTATCGTTTCCGATAATTTCGACCGCCTCGATGATCTCTCAAGTGACCTGATCTGGGTTTCTAGATATCACGCGTGATTTGTCAAACAGGGGTTTGCAGCCACAGCGCGAGCAGTGTGCGGTTAGATGACTAGTATTTACTCGATTATTAACATTGTTGAAATGCCTGCGTATACGATCATTGAGGCATCTTCCCGTCTGACCAATGTATTCTTTCCCGCAGTCTAAAGGAACAGGGTACACCATTCCTTCCATGCACGAAACAAGCGCTTCTCGTTTTTTTCATTGCAGTCACGTCGCCTCTTTGTAGTATCGTTAACTTTCGCGCACAAACCAGACAACTTCAAAGGGGCTGAAAAGACGACGTCAACGCCAACATGATTCTCAATTTTTTTCATATTATGGCTAGCTTCGTGCAAGTATGGCATGATAACCGCTTTTCTGCTTCTGCTCTGTTTGGCAGTGGAATCCGGGTGATCACGTTTTCTTACCATGCTGCCAGCCACTGCAGTCAGCATTTGCAAGTTTCGCGCTTAGGCGCGATACTTGGTTTTCGAAACTTTTATGTACCAGGTGATGACGTGATCTTAGAAGAGCGTTCTTAAAACAATTAAGGATGCGCCGCTGAACTAGATTGGAATGCACTGATGAAAATGATAGAATGGATTTCTTCCCTCGGAGCTATGTATCTACGTTATAACTACAGAAGCGCAGGTGACGCGCACAGGCGCCATCGGCACACTCTTTCCCCTCTCCCCTACCCGTCTCCATTCCTGTTCACGCGCCGTGCCCCAATACCGACGTAAGCCGCTCAAGGTACCCCCCCCTCTCGCGGCCCACTTGGAACGCATGCGGGGGATGCATACGGGGGCTAGAGGCAAACAGCTTCACTGTAAGTAAGTTATGAGCGTAAGCAGAGAGACGAGTTGCTGTCACTATTGGGCGCTCTGCTCGGATTTATGGAGTTTGACGCTATGTATGGCTTACGTATTTCCCAGCACAATATATGCTTCCTTTCTCAACATTTTGCCTTCGGCAGCACTCGCTTGAAATGGTTTCACGTTTCGCGAGTCAACGTGACTGCACATCGGCGTGTAACAAGCATGGATGTTTACGCCTGTTTTGAATTTAGCGCAGGCGGTGCAGATCTTTCTTTTGAGGTGTAAGTTACCGGATGTTTCCGACTGGTAATATTTGCAAGAATGTTTTCGCTTATTCGTATAATTTTCCTTCCGGCACAGTTGAGAACATAGTCAACATTCATAAAAACATGCTCAGCTTCAATAACTAAAGACGCTTGAATTATTCCTGAGTTCTTGGTTTTCGTAACCATTCATCTTGTATAAACCAATTCACTGTGCTGCACATACAGGCTCTGTTTCTGTTCGACGCTTGGAGGGCACCTGTTCCCGCTTAGTTAAGGATGAAATTCTCTTGGGTTAAATGCGTATGTCTCCACAGACCTTATTTGTAACAGAATTGATAAAAACATTGGCGCATTTTTCCTTGACCGAGGAACTTGCAAGTAGGGAACACCTTCCCTGGAGCCATGCGGCTCCCTAATATCATCAATGCTGGAGTGCCAACCAAATTTTAACTATTTGTCATGCCTTGAATCACACTCATCTTCGCGGTTTCTTTATCTCTAGTCGCGAACATTGTCTCCTGATTGCCTGTAACGGAAGTGACGTCACTGCTAGCGCATATTAGAGCCATCGATTCATTGTACCACTGCAGTGACTCCGACCTCCTGTCAACAAGAAGAGCAAAGAAAAGCGCACATTATCGCTAGTGTCAAGCTTTTTTTGTCTGCGAAGCTATTACTTATAGATTATATTAGGCGCCTAAGAAAGCGTGATTGCGTTTTTCTGTGCACGCATGACTTTCCCGTTGAGGTTCCAAGCATTCTTGACAGCCACCACCGTTAGTGGACATCAAAGGAGCCCGCATCGTTTTGACTTCGATACTGTGTTAGCTTATCTGTCCTTTTGCCGGCTTCGTCAAAATCAGAACGAGGGTTAAGATGTCCGCTATTCGCTTAGCTGTTTACTCAGACGTTTTACGGTGAATATTGTAATATAGGCTTGGTGGCCTCTTACTTTCGGAAAGAGGTGTACCGCCTGTGGCGTTGCATCTTAGTCCTGTAATCTGCAGAATATTGCTGGTAACATATGTCATCGGGAAGAAGGAGGAGGAAGAGCGTTGCTTTCTCCAGGCTCACCTAAGCATTTCTAAACTTGCTGGGCAGCTTCTCCACCCGAGCGCAACTTAACAAATGCGTTAGCGTTTGAACCCCATCACAACATGTACAGAAACACAAGGGCAAGGGCAGACAAATGGCGGCGGCAGATTCGAGCCGGGGCACAATGAACGGTGCGCCATCCATCCCACGTTCCCTACCCTGCACATAGTTCACCATTCACACTAAAGCTCAGTATTATGGAAGAACTTGAGGAGGCGCTGAAGCACCTCCATCCTAATTATCTAGTATCCTTGCGGGAACAAAATGTCGCTAGCACTAATCTCTGCGGATGGGTGGGCGGAGGATCTAAGGCGTATTCTGCTGGCTGCTGTCCTGCACGATTTGCGCCCCTAGTATAGTGCAAACCAGTAACGGATATAGTACAAAGGGAGGCGGGCAGAGGCGGCAGATGATTTACGCAAGCATAGACGTGATCTCCAACATATAATTTTGCCTTCACGTAGTCGTGTTCAGTCCTTCCTCGTGAATTGGTCGCCATCACTCTCACTATTGTCACTCTGTTGCTGTCATGTCGTTGACGTCCCGCCGTCGTCGTCACGATGGTCACGCTGTTGTCGTCATTCCAGTGCCAGCATATCAATGTCTCATGTGGTCGTCATCATTTTAGCATGATCATGCTGCTTTCGTCATATCATCGTCATCATTCCAGCTTCGTCATCCCATTGTCCTCATGCCGCCGTCGGCATACTTTCGCCATCACTCCAACGTCGTCATCCCTTTGTTGTCGTTATGCTGGGGTCTTTATACCGTGGTCGTCATTCCATCGTCGTGGTCATACAGTGGCATAGTGATTTAAGTGTCGTCACACCATTGTTGTCATTGTGTAGTCATTTCATTCTCGTCATTTTGCCGTCGTCATACAACCGTCATCATACAGCCGTCGTCTTGCTGTCGTGGTCGTTCCGTTGTAGTCCTAGTATATTGAGAGCACAAGTTTATGTTTAGTAAGGCACTTCGCGGTAATAATACGTGCAACTTGTTCGTGCGCTCTATACTTGCAAATGGTTGCTAATCAAAAGCAGCATTCTTCTCAAACACCGAATTGAATTGAAAAACGTTTGTTGCATAAGGAAAGGTTTGTGGAAGCAGATGGGTCAGGCTTCTAATCCAGGGCTCCACTGGCCTCAGCAGCCCGCTGTGCTTGGTCGGGGACTGCCTCTTGGGTGTTCTTTTCCTCGCCGGCGAGCAAGGTATCCCAATGCTCCGTTCAGATTTTCGCTTCGCTTAAATTGACTTTCCCAGCGCATGAGACACACATATTTCATTTTTCGCATAGACCACTCTGTTGCCTTGAAAAAATCTAATTTCGCGTCGTGCACGTACGTTTTCGTGAATAATGAAGGAGCCTTTTCGAAAACTGCAGAGCAGAGCGAGCCCTAAGTGCGAAAGATTAAGGTCGCAGGTAGAGAAGCACGTTACAAAACGGGCAGCAATGAGGCGACGTTTTCTTAAAGTAAAACAAAAGAAACGAAAGCTGTATCACTCGCTATTAAAATACCACGATAGGGAAAGGCAACAAAGGAGCATTCGCTTGGCGGCACAAAGAACGAACCACTGTAAATGAATGCGTAGCAAGGTGTAATAAAACAATTTGTTAGTTTTATGTTCAGTAACTTCTGTGCGGCTTCTTGGATAGGAGACATACGCTTGCATGCAAGATCATCATGAAATAAACGAATGGCTTCAATTACAAGAAGATTCCTACGCTTAATTATGCAAATTAAGGAAGCGGCACTTAACACCGAGCAGCGGAACACATTTGAGCGAACCATCTACAAAAGAAATGTACGCAGGAGGCATTATCGGATTAAAAATGCTTTGTCTAATTAGAATAAAGGATCGAAAAAGCCTTTTAGGCTAATGTAAGAAGAAAAAAAAAACGAATTGCGCTTACAGTGATGGTTCGGATCTATGGGATTTCGCTGAAAAGAAAGAAAAAAAAATCGCCACCCTGCGTATGTCTACGCTACTCATGCTGTTAATGTCAGCTTTTCATACATTAACCCCCATAGACAGACACTCACACGCCCATGCAGACATATGCACTTTCTCTCTGCGATGTAGGTGCTTATAGAACGCCCTTGGGAAATGACTGAGGTACGCTGTTATTTAATCTATTGCCGTGCTGCGCGTATGCTACCCGCACATATTCAATTTCTAAATTAACTGCGCTCTAGGTTGCCTTCGCTCTGTAAGCGTCTCTATGATCTCGACTGGACGCGTTCAGTGCGTTCGATTAGGTCGAGCCCAGCTGCAGGTGGCGGCTGTGCTCTCCCGTCAGCGGGATCCCTTTAACCCGGCTACCTCACTGTTGTCGGTGCACGCGATCGAGACCCGGGTATGCGTTGGCCCGAATTCACAGATCCGATTCCGTGATGGCGGTGCCGTTCCAGGTTTCGAATGGAGGCGATTAAGCCGGTTCTCTTATCCCCTCTGTTGAGCTTTATCTCGGAGTTGGCGGCGTGTCACTTAGTTGGCCTGTTTGTGCCTACCACGACAACGATGAAAAAGAACAGCCTTCCAGCATTTCCGCCGAATCCGGGCGTCTAAGTACAGCTTTGTTCACATGCGTTCTCGGTCGCCATTGAACGTAACGCCTTACAAGAAGGCGTACGCTGAAATACACAATGTGAACTCGTACTCAGCAGCGCAACGCCATACCCGTTAATCTACGACTGCGGGTGTTTGCGGTGAGGATATTTAGGTAGCTCTCATGTAATACCGTGCAGAGCAGAGCCACAATGCTTCACTGTATATATTTGGGCCCACACAATGTGTGTGATGTCAGAGGCACACTGTTCCTTTGTTCTGTGCCGGCTCTGCCGACACCGGCGTCGAACGGTGTGTTCCAACGGCCTCGTATAAGGCTGCATTGATGAATGTTTTATACAAATGATTAATTACCGATGCCGGCTGCGCATTCGCAGCGACACTTTGGTCATGTGGCCGCTTTGCTGGCTGCTCAGGGAAATTTTATTACACCCCGCAGCATATTTTCAATTTAGATGCCCTTAACTGTTTGCGACATTGTGTTCTGGTTTATTCACGATTATTCAAGACCAGGAAAGATTTCATCAGACTCTCGAGTTGTCAACATTTTTGGAGGGATTCCGTACGATAGCTTTACATGGATCCTGCTTTTTGGTAAAAGTTCGAAGCGTACGATGGCTGCCTATAAGAAATAAGAAAAGGAAGTTCCGCTTCAGCATAAAGTGCCAAGCGCTGGCAGGGAGAGCTTTTAGAGCGCAAGTTCGTGCTCGATGCCCTCAGCGCACTGCACATGCTGGGGTGGACGACATGGTGTTTCCTCGTGGACACCAGCCATTCAGGACGGAAGTTTTAAGTTATGTGGACTTAGCCAATGAGTGGTAGCGCTTGGCAGGTTAATTTCAGGGAGTCGTGTCGCTGGGCGGGCGGCCCGGCGTGACACCGTGCGCGGAATGGAGGCTGCGGTCTCCTGTTCCGCCTCGCTGTGCGCGTTGTCTCGTGCTGCGCTTCTGAACAATGATGAACTTTCCGGAAGGGAGGTGCTCGAGCGGAGGGAGTCTTGCCTTGCAAGGCTACACATCCTCCTTGTCCTCAGCTGCCGCATTGCGGCGTGAGTCAAGAGTGTTTCGCGTTGCGCCGACTGAAAAAAAAAAAAAAAAACATTCGCGTCGACTACCGTACAACACAGTATGTAAAGCCTTTCTTTTAATTTATGGACATTATAAATATGAGATGTTGAGTACGAATACAGTGTCATATATCTTTAGCTTCACATTTGCTACATGGCCCATCTTTCACTACTATCCGCTGGTGTCGCTCACCTTCGATGCGGCTGCATCGCGCAGCCGTACCACAGCCTACGCGTCAAATTGGATACTTACCAACTTGTTCCTGCTAATTCGATCAGAAACGCTCGACAGGAAACAGGCATCGTTGTTCGCACTTTCTGCTCAATTTGTCTCAGAAAAAAAAAGAAACGCAGCTATACATGCAAGTCAAACTCATGGGCGCGAAGTATATGGTTGGAATGGAAGAAAATCCTTTCCTGTTTTCTTTCTAGCGTACTGGAAAAAGCAGTGGATGCAGAAGGCCAATCCAAAGGTAATGAAATGGCTGGCATAGACACGTTGTAGTCGTTTGGAGTCAAGTTTCTCGAGAAAGATTACCGGATTACGGCGTCGGTAGTTTTGTGTTTTACGTCTTCATTAAGACGCCTGACCGGCTTATGAAGCACACGAAGAAGCAAGAAAAGAAACTCTGGACACGCTAGTTTATCCGGAGGCGGCACGTTGCAAGTAACGCGTTTCCCTCTTCCGTCGCTATTGACGGTGCCTTTCGTTAGCGGCACTGCCAGCGACCCGCCTTGCTCGCTGAGAAAGATGTTCGATCAGCTGTAATGCAGTGATTTGGGCTTGTTGGTAAGACATCGTGAGGCGTATAGTGCCTTAAAAGACAAGGACGAAAGGAAGACGTGATACACACGGGCGCTAACTTGCACCAATCTTTATTTCGAGCAAGGGACCCATACATATATACTTTTTTGCGTACATCATCATACATGCGCTGTTTGCAAAAATTCCTTACACACCATTGCGCAGGTAAGCTAACTCTTTGGTGAAAAGGGGCAATTGATGGTTTTGACACACAGTTATCCCCAAGCCTATCAGTCATTTCTGCTTCGATAATTTCGCGAGTTAATCTTCCTCAGGCTCTTCCCACAATCGAGCACTCTCTGTATGCTGGAGCACATGTCGAGTGGTCACCATCATCCACCCCGGCAACAGCGCTCTTGCAATGCCTGCAGTGAGCGTCAAGGAACACACCCCCGCTTGTTGTTTGACCAAAATGTCGTATGCACGTGGTAAAATAGTTTGTCTCTAAGTGACTTGACTATTGATAGGAATGGAAGCGGTCTCTAATTACTCGAAAGTCGTTCAAGTGATAAGTGAATAAGAGTGAAAAATAAAACAAAATGTGCAGGAAAAATTGACGATGACTGACGATGGAAGCGAATAGCCGAACGCTTCTCTAAAGTCAGTAGTTTTAATGACGAAATGATGTGCTTGAACGCGTATATTTGTTGCAGTGAGGACATTTAGGCAGCGCTTGCTCCATTGCCTTGATCCGTAGAGAACAGAACAGTTGACCAGTGCATCTGAAGCAGTGCTGGACCCCTCTTCTGAAGCCGCCACAGAGGAGAGGAGGGTAGTAGAAGAGGAAAGCTGTCTTTCCGAAGCGCTCCACTGTATCATATGCGCTATTCAGGGGCCTAAAAAGTCGCAGTTTTGACCGAAAGGCGAAGCATTGATTGAGGTAGCAAATTAATGGATAGCTATACATGTTCGAATGTGTTGTGGGGGTTAAGGAGATGTGGATCCAATTAAATTCAATTACCACATTACATAAAGCTAATTTTACTGTAGAAGAGATAACTGAAGGGGATCGAACATACAGGGGTGGAGCATTGGCTCAGAAATTTAATAATCACCTTACTTCATTGGTAGACAGCGTCAGTGACACTACTGCAGTAGATTACATGTCCGCACAAGATAGCTTCGTCGGTTTATCTTTCCCCAACAGATGAATATGAGGTTATATGTTTTCAAAAAACGAAAGTAAACTGGAATATATTGACGGTTTGAAGAACATTCCAATCTGTTTTGTTATAGATAGATTAGTCATCCCTTTAACATACAGTTATAACCTCATTTTAGGCACAGCTATTTTCCCACAATGTACGAAGCATGCAAAAGTTACAGTACTGTTTAAGGGAGGGGACAAAAATAATCTGAAAAACTATCAGCCCATATCCATTTTAACATAGTTTTGAAAGCCCACAGAAAACTTCATATTCACAAGATTATCGAATTTCTTTACAAAACATTCGGTAACTATGCCAGCTCAGTATGGTTTTAGGTCAGGGCTGTCGACAGAGGTAGCATTGCTACTACAAAAGGAAATTATATTAGACACTATAGAGGACAGGAAAGTTACGCTAGGTATATTTGTTGACTTCTCTAAAGCCTTTGACCGGATAAATCCCCGCACCCTTTTATAAAATTACCCAATTATAGCATTCGAGGCACTTCACTGAATTTAATTACCAGTTGTTTTAGCAATAGGCTACAGTGTGTAAGCATAAACACAGAACAATCATCTTTGCAAAAAGTTACTCTAGTTGTACCTCAAGGTAGTATATTGGGGCCACTACTTTTTATTACTTATGCCAATGACATTATTAACATAAACCAGACAATCCAATATGTAATATATGCAGATGACACTTCCTTGTTTTTCACAGCTGTGGACGTAAATGACCTTATTTCAGTACCAAACGCGACACTAGGTGACTTGTATGCATGGTCCACCGTAAAGTGCCTACAGATCAACTGCATAAAAACCAAAGCCGTTTTGTTTCGACCGAAGAGAACATCGTACACAGCTATTTCAAAGCTATACTTGAATGACTCCACGATTGATTTTTCTTCGGCAGCTAAAGCATTGGGAATAATTTTTCACGTGCAGATATTATGGGATTACCATGTGAAATGGTAAGAAAAAAGCTAAATAAAGCACTAGGCATGCTTAGGAGATGTCAATCATTTCTACAGACTACTCAGATGTTAACTATCTGTAATACGCTTTTTTGTTCCGAGCTGCACTATGGTCTTTTGGTTTGGGGCACAGGCACCATGAAATCTAAGCCAAAATTACTCGCACTTCAAAAAAATGCATTACGTTGTATAGCAAATGCCGAATATAATGCACATACCTCGTCTTTAATCAATAAATTCAAAGTGTTAAGATTTGATAACATGTATAAATATTGTTTATTAGTGTCTTTGAAAATTGAATCTAACAAAGGAAATAATAATCTTACCTCCATAGCATGCGTAGAGCGCAGCACCTCGTCTCGACCTACTAGACAGAGTGATTATTGCAAGGTTCTTCGATGCCGAACAAACTATGGTCTCCAAACGCTGAAACATTCATTCCCCACATACCAAACAAATTCAATTTTTCATTAGAGCGATTGCGTCTTCATTCGCGATAGGATATGCCCAATATTTTTTTACTGACATGATGTATTTCTTGTTGTTTTCTTGGTGCAAAATATGCGGCATAAAATGCTGCATTTCGTTTCAAGATTTTTTATTTTTTTTCTTCGCTAGGAGTGCAAGTCTTTCTGCGTTTTCGTTTTTGTATTATTATATTCTTTATTGTGCCCAAATTCGCTATGTGTTTATGTGACTATTTACTTGTTTTCATGACTACGAATGCTGTCACTTTTCTGCCTTGTATTGATGGGATGTGGTGCCAGTCAAGCTGCGTTTACATCGCAGCTTTTTCCCGCATTCCACACCACACATTGTATCTTTGCCTCATGTATGAATATGTGAACATTGAAACGCTGTGGTGAAATGAACTCCAACTCCAACTTCAAGTAAGGGTAGTAGTTTTATCGGCCGTATAATCTTGTAAACATAGGCACACTAACTAAATTAAGAAGCATAGTGTCACGCGCGTGCAAGTAAACATGACCACATCTGCCTCGACGACCGCTGAAACTCGCTGTCGAATTCGCGGCTGTGAGCAAACGTGGCAGAGCAGCGGGCAAAGTCACATTTGGGCTGCCTATCGCTTCAAAAGAAAAAAAACCGTAGGACACTTTGTTGAGACTAAAGTGTGCAATGGCCTCAACCCGCCACCGCCATCCTGGTCTGCTGTGAACGAGGGAGTCCCCGAGGGAACGTATTTCGAGGCTCCTTCCCACGTGCCGTTTAAGAGGCAAGACAATGGACATCTGGCAGTGCACTGTGGGGGTCAGCTCGGGGAATAAAAGGCGCCTTTCCTGGAGTGAGCCCCGAGTTCTACGAAGTCTGTCTGACGTCGGCTCCGGATCGTGAACCTGTCCGGAAGTGTGTGCGTGTAAGCCGTCCCGCAGAGTAGCGGTTTGTTTACGATAACTGGACGGCCGTTTCCCTCACCTTGGGATCGAGGGAGGGCCGAGTGTTTATAAACCGCTGTCGTGCGGCTGCTCAGCGTACTCTCTCTCGCAGTCATGCTAGACTGATGAACTGCAACGTCCTTATGTAGATACTGTAAATAAACCCATATTCCTCGTTCTCGATGGGAAGCAGTCCTTCCCTTCAACAACGTTCTCAGCGTGGATAAGTTGGACGATGGCATGGGCCAGCTAACTTCTAATTCATGCCCGACTCCAATCTTGACAACTGATTACGAGCGATGGGATTGAGCCCCCCAATCTTGAAAACTGGATGTCAGCGCTGGGATCGTCCTACAACTCTAACATGGTGTCCCACCCGAACTGCTTAATACATATGGAAACATACTTGTCCCTGTTTTCACAAGCGTCTTCAACATTTACGTAGACTCCTTGTTTTCTGTTTGCCTGTTTTTTCCCGTGTCTCACATTGTTTTGTCTGGGAGATTTGTCTTTCCTATGTATATTGTGTTACATATTACATTTTAAGTGCACCATTACAAAGGGTCCGTAGCTGTTCCTGGGCACTATAATAAACGTTTGATTGGTTGAATAATAATAATAATAATAATAATAATAATAATAATAATAATAATAATAATAATAATAATAATAATAATAATAATAATAATACAATAGAACTATATTTTATTATTATAACAATAATAATTAGTATTACACTGTCTATTTTCTCGATCTTATTTCGGACAGTTACTGTCCGGGAAACTGGGACTAAAGGCATCATACCTGCCTGACGTAGGTCCGGGTCACGTGTATACACTCATGTGGTACAGAGCAAGAAACTGCCAAAGTGACATACATAACCACAACGCGTTTCTGCTAAGAGTATACAAGTACACAGGCAAAGGCTGCGGTAAGAACTGTGAAAATAATAAGTAGCGGTCAGCGTAATGTCGCAGACATAACTACATCGCCAGTGACATACACAGCAATGTCATAGCTACACAAGGAAAGAACATGTTATTGCTAAGATACACGCAGAAACAGCGACAAAGGCACATTAAGTACTTTGCACATTGAGCACATTGAGTACTTAACTTATTCTCAAGCTTCATTGTTAACGTCCACGTTTCTGCCTCATATGATAACACCTGAAGAATGGAATGATTGCGCGCTTTTCTTTTCAACGACAGCGGTTAGCTCCAGGTCACGATTTGATAATGCCGGCTGTATGCGCTCCCACCAATTTTATTCGGTAATTTTCCGTGTCATATTCAAGGTTACCTGTGAGTAATTGGCCTAGATAATCTTACTACTGCACACACTCTAGAGGTGGACTGCCGATCATGAAGGTTTGTTCGTTTGACGGGTTATTCAACATTAACTTACCCTTACACTTTCTTGGTTAAGGTCTTCAATCAATTGCTGCAATATGTCCCCAGCGTTGCTCAACAGGGCAATTGCCATTCATCGGCAAGCTCAATGTTGTTGAGATATTTGCCGTTGATCGTCACTCCTAATCTTCTAAGTCTAACAGGTTTTATACGTCTTCTAAACCCGCAGTGAATGTCATCATTGGGGAGATTGTGTCGTCTTGCCTGACTGCTCTCTCGATAATTATTTTTCCCACTTTTCTTGCGGATTATTAAAAGAGGTAAGCTGGAACTATCAGTGAGGCTGAGTCGAAGTGAATCTGAGCAGTTCTGAACGTAAATATGAAAGCTGTAAATATATATATATATATATATATATATATATATATATATATATATATATATATATATATATATATATATATATATATATATATCATCGTATTAACGTCCCTCTTCATATAATCGACGGTATTCCCATTCGTTCGCTCACACCGAAGGGCACCGGATCGGCACAACCGTGGGAACAGACGCTACGACGCTTGGACTTGGTGCTGAATTGACACTACGAGCTATTTAATAGAAGGCTGAGGCTAACATTACGGCAGACGAGAGCGAATGGCGAAATAGCAACAGGTCTTGATGATTAGAAATGTGTTGGCTTTTTTTATTGTTTCATCTCGCATGGAGAATTATAGCCTCAAAAGCTTTGGAAAGAACAATCATCCGCAGTCCTATTAGCAAGAGAAAGCTCAGACTAGAAAAAAAGAAACTATAGAACTTCTCAAAACACATCAGTGACAAACTTGATCGTGGTCAAGGGCGGACGCCACACTTCTGTTTGCTAACACCCACTAGAGTTTCATGATGCGTATGAAGATTCAGGCTATTGCGCACGTACAGAAACACAGCCTGTCAGGCATTAGCCAGAAGTTCGCAGCACAGCATTATTGTTACGGCATTCACAACAGCGCACGCCCAATACATATGCAGTGGAGAGAGAGAGAGAGAGAAAGGCAAAGGAAAGACAGGGAGGTTAACCAGAGATTATCTCCGGTTGGCTACCCTGTACTGGGGGAGGGGAAAGGGGAAGCGATAGGTGAGAGGGAGGAGGATTAAAAAAAAAGGAAACTACACACACACGCACGTACACACAAACTGTTTCTGTGGGCACTGTCACGCAGCCCGCAAAGGCGTTCCTACTGTAATGCAGTGCACCGTACAATCCTGAGTCACACAGTGAAATCACAATCTGTCAGAAAGTCCAGTGTCTTTTAAATACCGCAGCAGCGCCTTCATAGCCGATCGCGCTGATGTTCGCGTAGGCCAGTGTCCAAGGATCTTGTTTTCTGACAGTGGGCGCTTGTCCAGTTTGTCTAGGGTGGCTGAGAGGACTGCACTTTGCGGGTTGGAACGAGAGCACTCACAAAGAAGGTGCGCGATTGTTTCATTGCACCCGCAGAAGTCACAAAGTGGGTTGTCGGACATTCCGATAAGAAAGGAGTACGCATTTGAAAATGCTACTCCAAGCCACAGACGAACTAGAAGGGTACAGTCGCGTCGTGGAAGTTCGGGCGGAATACGGAGTTGTAAAGTAGGGTCCAGGGTATGAAGTCGTGCACTTGTGAAATCGGATGAATTCCACTGAGCTAATGTCAGGTCGTTTGCCAATGCAGTGGAAGTGCTCAATGCGCTTTGATATGACAAATCAGAGCGCGCCACAAAGATATTAGCACGCGTCATCCTCAGCTATGAGTTGTGGTCTCTGGCCAATCGGCCGAAACAGCGCGTCCAAAGGCTTACCCGGGTCATCTGGAGCGGCGCAGGTAGACACAAGCATGTTCGGAAGACTGATGCCCCCATGAAGTAGGAATTTCTGCGTATGTCCTCAACTGCAATGGCGGTTAAGGTTTTGTGAATCGACTTACTCTTACTGTTGCGCAATATCTGAAGTTCGCACCTGTGCTACCGTTACATACACGTCCTTTTTCGATTACAGCTCTCGTCTTTGCAGCGGCAGGCGTCGCAAGCTTGCTGATTTCACGAGCAGTTTTAGCTTTGGGAATGCGCTTTTTTCGTAAGATATTTCTTACGCCAAAATTTGCTCTTAAGTTCGCTTAGTGAATTCTACCCCTGAGGATTTTGAGGTGGATGGTCTGGCCGCCACGCCCGCATTCCAGCTAAGCCCCTCCACCGTTCCCCTCTTTTTGCCAAGAACAACTCCTAGAAACTTCTGAGGCGAAACGCGCTCTACAGCGCTATCGTCCTTTTACAGTTTAAAGCATGATGATTTTTTTTGTTCAGTGTAGGGTAGCCTACCAGGCGTTCCACTCTCTTTCCAAGCTATGGCTATTTTTCTTTGCAAAATCATGTTTGTGCCATCTGCAGATTGAATGGCTTGTTGTGTTAAAGGAATGTTACTGAAGTCATTTGCGCAAAGCAAAAATAAGGTGGGTCCCAGAATCCAATCTTGCGAAATGCCGCATGTTATGCCCCCTGTGTGCGAACGAATCCCGTTTACTTCGATATACTGACAGCGACTGGTCAAGTAGCTGTCTATATGTTCCCGAGCGATGCCTCGAAATCTACATTTCGCGACCATACGTAATGAAATGGCGCGCTTACTAGAATCAAATCCTTTCTTGAAATCAAGAAATGTAGCCACAGTGGAAAGCCACTCATCTAAGTTCCTCGCAATGTTGTATTTTTCGTGCACGAGCGTGTCTTCCGCTGTTTTTCTTTTTTTGAAAGCCATACTGCTGGTCGGTATTTACACTGCGCTTAAGAATAACATTTGATAATCGCGTGTTATCGCCGTGATCTACGATTTTGGAGAATAAACGCAAGAGGGAAATAACGCGGTAGTTACTCAGGTAGTTAATGTCTGGTTCTTTATTAATTTAGTACTCGCAATCACCATAGAGTATGTGAACTTTGTCTGAAGTTTAATTTTTTAATTAATAAAGATGAAAGTAATTATCAGAGTGTACGCGGAGGGCATAATTATAGTTACTCTGGTGATTTTCATAGCATCTGGAAAAGCACCAGTTATCAGTATATAGTTGCATATGTGTGCCAGAGATATACTGCTGATTGAAGCTACAGGTTTTATGGGAATGACGTTTATGTTGTCGAAACAGTTTGAGTGATTAGATCTGAGAGGTGTGATAGCCGTGTAAATCTCGCTAGTGTCAGTAGGTTCGAAGCCAATTGTATTTGCCGCGTTTCTAGTTAGTCAATGTTGCATCTCATACGTCGATGAGCATTCCTTAGACGTTTTCCACTAGGCAGTCCTTTCATCAACGCGCACTCAGGTGACGCCGGGGCCCAGCATAGACTGTGACGCGCAAACAAAGGAGCTCACGTCAAGGTGACAACTACCATGGAGATCACTCTGCCGGAACCTGACCCTGACAAGCTGAAAGTTGATCAAAAGAACCCACGTCAGGGACTATGGAAACAGCGTCCACTTGAGGGTAGTGATATGGGCTTGTTGGTCAGTCACCATAGAAAGGCATCTGTATAACGCAACAAAACAAGGACGCAAGAAGAAACGAAGACGAAGACAAGCGCTAACTATCAACAACGAAAATTTTACTTCCGGGATGGATCATACTTATACCCCCAAACAACCACGTGCACACTATGATAGCAGCCATGAGAATACACTTACGTACATGGCAGCATGAAAACAATCTAAAACCGATATAACACAAGAAAATCTAAATGACATACGGAAAATGCGGTTCAGTTTTTATGCCACGCGCAAATAATCAAACTCTCTCGCGGACAATGACAGCGACGGTTTGCTGATGCCTTGGTCAGCGGCCGAGGGGATCTGCTGCGTCTCTGCTCCGGCGGGACGGTGCGTCAACATGGCGAGGATATTATGACCGAGTCGACGATTGTGACTGGCCGAGATACAGTCATCTGATTCCCTAGTCCGAAGGAAGACGACTGAAAGCGGAAACCGTTCGGGCAGGGAGAGGAGGCTGACGTGTCCTGATGTGAACTCAGACCTTGAATATGCTCCCACATGAAGTGGTCTTCCGTATCTGGAGTCAGTGTGAATGATGTAAAATAAAGCCTTTTACCTGCATTCGTACTACCGGGCGTACTCATCCCGAACTTTACTTGCCTAAACGCTACCTCGATCCGCAACAGTAGAGTTCAAAAGAAAAACTATATGCATTATTCAAGCAGTAGTTGTCTGAATCCAGAAAATGCTCATTAGATAGGTTGACCATTCCTACATCTTTGTATACATTCCAGTTCGAGGCCAGTTGAATAAGTGAAGCAGGGCTGTTCGATTGATTAAGGCATTGAACGTTTTTTCAGATTTTTGATTGGTCATTTCCCGGATTTGCAAACTTCATCGTAAAATATTTTATTATTGTTTTGCGCAGGCCTGAGTTTAACTCATTATAAACTTCTTTGAAGGTAAAGAAATATTTGATGCCGCGTTTCGAAAAAAATTGCGAAATGGTTTTTTTTTTACCCTGTGATATAGCTTTCTATATATCCGTGGCTTCCTAGATTCTTTGTGTGGGTTGGACTTAAGGAAATGCATTGTAAAATGTAACCTGAACGCTTGAAAGGAAAAAGTTGCAACCTGTGTCGGGATCCTCGTTTTCTAGCACATCGTCAAATCTTGTTCGCTATTGCTCGCAAAATGTAGAACGCTGCCATCATTAACGATTCTGCAAGATTGAACTCGATGCTTGTGCGCTTTGCTT
This sequence comes from Dermacentor albipictus, assembly GCF_038994185.2. Taxonomy (NCBI): domain Eukaryota; kingdom Metazoa; phylum Arthropoda; class Arachnida; order Ixodida; family Ixodidae; genus Dermacentor; species Dermacentor albipictus. Next base: position 157,639,804 of record NC_091825.1, on the reverse strand, counting down.
TTGGATAAGGTTTTCGGCAGAAAACCCTATTTTTGTAGTATAAACTTTTTTAAAACAAGGTTGAAGTACCTCAGACAGGCTGGCCAACGTTTCGATAGGTGGACCTATCTTCGTCAAAGGCGGCCTCGTCATCCTCGGCGTGTTAGTTTTAAAGGGTTAGTGCAGTGACGTCACGTGCGGGTGTTGTCGCTGGCGGCTGGTTTTAAAGAGAGAGATTACAAGAGGGAACAGGCGCTGCCGTCCGACGTCTGTGAGCCTCATTCTCAAGACGAAGGGACAAGAGCGTGAGAGTGGGCACGCGGGGAGGAAAGAAAAGAAATAGAAGCAGAAAAAAGGGGAAAAGAAGGAAAAAAAAAGCAGGGGGGTGCCAGGGCCGTACCAAGACACAACAAAGGGGGGGGGGTGAAAGAAAAAGAAAGAGAAAAATGAAATCTTTAAGAAATACGGGGGCTTGGGAGCGTGTTGGGGATGCGAAGGGTTAGGAGGTAATCCGGGGGAGTCGTTGGCGGCATGTTTTTGAGGCATTAGAACGGCCGGTCAAGCAATAGGTCGAGTAATTTTGAAATAGTTAAGGTGGCGACGGGGAGTCTGCGGTGCAATGGTGGGGTGACTGAAAGGCAGCGGCATGGTCTTTCAAGGGGCACTGCCCCACGCGCTTAACGTAGGTGTCGTTACGGCGGCATCCAGAAGGCGATGGTTGAGGCGCCGAAAAAGGCATATTGACTTCGGAATGTGTTGTCGAGGGGTTTTTTTTTTCCTTCTTGTCCCCTTTTTTCTGCTTCTATTTCTTTTCTTTCCTCCCCGCGTGCCCACTCTCACGCTCTTGTCCCTTCGTCTTGAGAATGAGGCTCACAGACGTCGGACGGCAGCGCCTGTTCCCTCTTGTAATCTCTCTCTTTAAAACCAGCCGCCAGCGACAACACCCGCACGTGACGTCACTGCACTAACCCTTTAAAACTAACACGCCGAGGATGACGAGGCCGCCTTTGACGAAGATAGGTCCACCTATCGAAACGTTGGCCAGCCTGTCTGAGGTACTTCAACCCTGTTTTAAAAAAGTTTATACCACAGTGTGCCATTCCATCTGCCAGCCCCTTTCTTGTTTTTGGACTATTTTTGTAGTGTTTGAGTAAGATGCCAGAAGGCGTTTGGCAGAGTAGAGAAAGACAAGAAGACTTCAAATCAGCAGCGAGCAAAAAGCCGAACTGAAATTATGCAGTATAGTGGCCATGTAGTGCATCATGCAGAGGCAGCACTCAGCACGCCAGATAGCAGTGGGAAGACGCTGGCTTGGCTTGTTGTGGAACCATTTGCCACACAACTACTTCAGTCAGAAATGTTCACCTTCGGACGCCTTGGATGTTACAGATCTACTAGCTTCTTTCTTTTTAACCTTTGTTAAAGTGCTCAACTTCCTTTTCTGTATACGTTGTTTTATATTGCCAATTTTTTCTCCCGAACATGTCAAGCTCCGAAATTTGCCTCCCCCCCTCCAAAAAAAGAAGGCTGTATTTTGTATATTTTCTATTCTTTAGCATTATCTTAAGGATTATTTTCATCCACTTCCATAGGAGCTGTCCCGAAGGAAATGGAAGGCAAAAACATTCCCCCTTCTAACCTTGCGTCGATGCCGCCAATATTTACCGAAGTCATCGCGGCGCAGAATTCGCACCGCGCATGTGGGTATCCGTGGCATCTGAGTGTCGTGAATGCTAGCGGCGTTCGAGAAAAGTTCGCCCACATGAGCTTCGCCTAGGTTGATTGTTTAACTAAGCGACTCACACAACGGATTGCGAAAGTAGTCTTGTGGCAATACGTAGGGCCGAGGCCAGTTTAGGTTTGTGTTGTTTGCCCCGTTGTTTTCGAATGGCATGACCTTCCACAAAATCTCGATTCAATGCGTGATGCGTGATGCGAGCCCTCCGTATTTCTCCGCATATAACTGCACCAGTGTCCCACAAAAGATAAGGATACAATTTGAGCCTGTCTGTAACTGCGAACACATAATGTCGCTTTATGCTCTTCAGGAAGTGGTTTGCTTTTAGTATTCACTAGAGATTACAATGACAGGGCAAGTTTGCTTTACACACAGAAACTTCATCACGTAAGTTTCACGTCATTACTAGCTTCTTCACACCGCCTCCATAGAGAGAGATAAACGGGATGAGAAATGCAGGGAGGTTAATCGGATAAGATTTTGGTTTGCCTCCATAAGTTCATAGAAAGCAATATACAAGAACTATGTACTTGAACATATACTACTACACTGAAATGACGGCCAGTCATACTTGGAGCGCTCGCGACGACATTGAAAGCCACAAGTAACATGTTGAGGGACACACCAACCAAAGCCTCATGCAGTTAAATGCGCAGCAAAGTAGCGTTTGTTCCATTAAATGCGCGCTTAAGTATATCTTCTACCACTCCAGATTGTATTTTGTAATATAGTCAAAAGAAATTACCCTTGCTAGCATGGTCGGCTTTCATTTGTTCGCAACCAAAAAGAGCGAAAGTCCTATAACGAAATGCAGAGAAGCCTGCCGACGTAAGCGGCTATATACGACTCTGCACATACAGGTAATGCCAACCAATATTCGAATAGACATGGTATGTTCTCTCGTTCGTTAGGCTGGCCGATTGGCTTACAGACAATACAGATGGCCTTCAAACACAGCAAACCAGCAGGCCTGCGTGTAGCCTCGCTGCGATGTTTGCGGGGACGTACGCGACGGCCTACACAGGCAAAATCGTTTCCCAGGAACAAGGCGCTCTCTTGAGAAAGTTGGTGCTAGCACACTGATTCGCGCGTCAGATTCGGTAGTGTTTTCATTGAGTGGTCGACCGCTGACGCTGCATTGTACTCAGCTCAATTTCATTTTTATTTTTGACAGGGATGTTGCCCGCGTTCTTTTTTCTTTGGTGTGATGTGCTTATGGTGCGGTTTACGGAGTGTGTAAATAAGGCACTCAGGCTTAGGCTGTCGAGGAGCCTAGATATGACACTCGAAATGTTTAGATTTCACCTTCCTTTTCTGGCTGATTCGCTTTTTGTTGGAAGCTGAGTGAACTACCCGCAGGATTGTCATTTCTTTTGTTGCACCAGCGTGTTCTTTGTGTGAAATTCCCGCCCGCTCGCAACGACATTTTGCCACGTGTAAACAAATAAATTGTATTGAACTTGGTACTATTGTGGCGACAACTAGCAAACAAGTGAAACTACGTGTTTGCTACCACTAACGGCTTCATAAAGCTTTTGTGAGGATGACAAACAAACGCAGGAAATGAAATCGGGTCGGCGCCTCCTTGTTTCCCCCTTAAATAAAAACGAAAAGGTGCTCGCACAAGAATACAAAATGAAGCATGAGTAACAGAACAATTGAAATAAATAAACCATGCAATTTTGACCACTTTCCTTCCACTAAGGTCACTGAGGTTCGTGTGAGAGATCGCAAAGCTTCTTAGGGATTCCTTACTGAGCTGGACGTAAAATTACTTTCAGCCGACTGGTGCAGTGAGAGAGTGTCTGATCATGGAACGGAGATAATATTGTGAAGAGATAGATTTCATAAATAGAAAAATTATCATGAGTCTAAGTGATTAAGTATGACTTCGCAACACTCTTTCACGCAGGCCCTCCGACGAACGGGTGCTCATGTATTATTTGGTTTCCTTAGAAACTTTCTACTCCCACGATCGGCAAAAGTGCACTTTATTATTATTGTTTGCTTGTTTTCAATATTTTTGGTTTGTTTGTGCTGTAACAAGCGTTAGATTTGACGAGACACTGCAGCCAGCCTCGTTTCCTACAAATCGGTAGCGTACTTTGTGCACATTACATTAGGTGGTGTGGTCATCGCTGACGCTATTAAAGCGCGATCCTCAACAGTGTTGTGTCAGCCGCGCCCGCACTATCTATGTTTCTGTTGCATGATGCAGGCGATAAAGAGGAAAAGGCAATAGGCTATATAGCTGGGTGGCTTGGTGCGGTAACACTTACAGCTCGTCCTGTGTATAATAGTGCTCGTCCTGTGTATCTCGTCCCCGTCTTCGTCCTTTCACGGTGTAATAAAATTATGTAGAAAAGAAACCATGGAATAGTGCTTAATAAATTTCAGTTCCGCCTCGCAGGTATCGAGTTCGACTTCATGACTTCTTTGTCGCATTTGTTTTTAATTTCAAATGTGGGTCACGTGACAATGTTTTTTTTTTTTACGACCAGCCAACATGACATCACCGTGAAGATATCGTTGTGTGAACTAATGTTCCCGCTATCAAAAGGGAGAATAGCGTAGTTGGTGGAAAGAGAAACAGAATACATGGCTTCTTCTCATTATCTATAACTTACGCAGGGATATGCACATGAAGTAGAGTACTCGCAATTACTATATGTGAACTATGTCTCGAATTTATATTTCTGTTTAATTAATAAAGGCGAAAGTATCAGAGTGGACGCGGAGAGCAGCCCGCATAGCGGGTGCCAGTAGAAAAAGAAAATTAACCACTGCGAGGCATCTCTTTGCTGAGATGCACCAGTGTGCCGTTAAAAGTGTCTTCCAGCGTAGTGTAGCGCCAATTTTCATTACGTCTGCCGAATTGATCTTCTTCAAAAGCACTCCGATTCCCACTCTGGCCTCAGCCTAATCGGGGTGCTCAGACTTTGTCTATTTTTTCGGATAAAGCTATCATCTCTCGTTAGGACCAAACTAATCTACGGGTAATGAAAAGAAAGCAAAGGAAAAGAAAAAAGAAAGCCTGGGAAGTGAAATAACGTGATAAATTTTAGGCTTGTAAAAAATGCAAAAAAAAGGAGCGTGCTTTACTGCATGCAGCCCGCTAGTATTGGATCCAGGTGACAGAGCATATCAATGCTTACAAGTAAGAAAAAGGTGGCTTATACAGCAAACGTACACCCGTGAGCTAAAGTATACGGACCACAGGGTCGCCGAAAAAACCGAATTTCTTCGTACTTAACACGCATAAACGGAAACTTACGAGTGTACTAGAAAATTCGTAATGCCGAGTTTGGACTGCAGTCTTCGCTTTGAAGTTGCATTAACAAACAGAAGAAAATGAGTTTTAACGCGCAATCTTGGTCCGTATACTTTTGCTCACGGGTGTACATCAGCTGAGAGTATTGCCGAACTATCCTGTAAACTATACGACCGCATCGTCCTGCTGGGAACATGCTAACGGATTATGTGCCCTTCTTATGCAGTCGCTGTGCTAGCACGGTGGGTGTCGAAAATCTATATAACGTGACGGAAAAGCAGTGATAAATTCAGTGCCTAGACGGCAACACTTCTCTTGCAGGATAAGCCCTCAAAATGAATAACGCGAGACTTTATGCATGCGGCATCAGGAGTATATAGGATGCGCATACTGATTTGATGAAAATACTGAAATATTGTATGCTGAAAGGTTATATTGTTAGTTGCGATGGAGGACTTGATCGTTCTTGCTTTTGATGTGTCGTCTTCTTGTAACCTCTGTTCGGAGCTCATATGCGTTTGTTATCTTTTTACTATTGGCGCGTTTTCACTATTTGCATTTCTCATCTCTGTTTTCTGTCCTTTCCCTTCTTAACGACTGCCACTATAAACTGTCGACAACGTTCTTACTTCCAGCACCAGCAACCTCTATGAAAGGTTGTCTTAAATCGACCAGACTAACCGACAGTAATCCCACGGCGAAGTCTCCTGGCTGCTCATGCTACTGCCGATTCATGTAACGCGCAAAAGTGGGTCGTGTAGACCAATCTAAATAAACGAAGGCAACGCAAAGCCTAAATAAGGTAAGGCACTGCGCTGCACGTGTGATAAACCTGGGAGGTCACTTGTGAAGATAGCCGGATGCGCCGTTCAAGTACTCCCAGGCGGCACCAAGGAACTGGCTAGAGGTCAGGCTGGGACTTGTTTCTAATGCATGCCCTGCGCAGACAGGTCCGCCGACCCGCGCCGCGCTTGAATGGCACCGCGGTAAATAGGGGGGGCGGGGGGGAGGAGGGGGCAGTCTCGTAAGTTGGTGGCGGCGAGTCGCAGGCCCTATAGCTAACCTATGTGCATTAATATTCAGAAGAGCGTGTACAATGTATGGATAGCATCCGGGCGCGCACGCGTGGATAACCATACAGGATAGCATGAATAATGCAGCCGCTTTGCATGCACGCGCGCGCGCGTGCGCTTTGTTATAACGCTCAGCGTTGTGCCACGGCGTAACGGATGCCGTGCCGGGTCAGGGCTGAAGTGTTTTTGAAACTTCGGGCACACAAGAGCGCTCGTATTGTTTCAATTTTTCACAGCGTTCCAGAACATGGCTCAATACGTCGCCCATTGAAAAATTAAGAAAGGCGCCCCGAGGAAGATTGCTGGCAGAATGCAGCTGGGTTCTCAGCTTACTCATTCTCTAAGTGCATTGCGTTGGAGGGCCGTAGCTTTTCAAGTTGTTATTAAGGTGAAAGCCGTAGGTGTCTATGTTGGCGGTGACTTTGGCCAAACTGCGCAGGCACAAAAAATAGCTGACGCCGCAAAGAGTAAAATCACGTCAACAAAAGATCGGATTGACGTCACATTTTTCAGGGAGATTCCTGTAAACAAAGTAAATGAATGGCTTGGAAAATAAATTTGGGACATGTCGGTCTGGGTGAGATCGAACCAAGGCCTGCGGGGTGCGAGACGGCCCTATTGAAAAATCTCGTATGTACGTGTTATACGTGGCTCGTATATACGAGATTATAGGATATGTGTCTTGCCTTCCACGTATGAATATGAGGGCCTGGTATTCCACATACGCACTGCAGTACGATGCGAGGGCCTTGTATCTCTTGCATGCACTGCATTGTGCTACTATTGGGCTTCGTGCGCTGCACAACAAGTGTACATTAATTGTAGACTTGATGTCTCATGCAGAACCTGCACCATGAGGCCCTCTTGTGAGGGGCTATGTATTAATTTTGTTTATGTGGTGCTCCTTATTGAGGGGATATACATTAACCGATTAATGTACATCCCCTCAATAAGGAGCAGATATACATTCTATGCCTTCTAGAAATGATTCCCTGCATTGGACTTTGACCGGGCACATACCTGTCATGCCCTCTAGAACTTAATACCTTTAGAGATGCAACGTCCCTTGGGGAATGTGTGCCTGAATTTGAAGAAATGAGCCGTTATGCACTGAAACGTTTTATTTAGAAAAGTATATACACACGTTGAATGCGCGGTATACACTTTATTTACACAACTACATGCAGTAAAACCTCGATAATTTGAACCTTCCACTCTGGCCACGAGTTCTTGTTGTGTATGCCCTATTTCAATATACGGCGCATCTAATATAACCATTAGAACAAAGGATGCGGGACAGTGTTTTGTTTGTCCTTGAATGCCGGAAGGATGATTGTTGAGCTCAAGCACACACTGAAAAGCTTTTATAATGGCATATATGTAACTTGCACATACTGGTACATGGCAAAACAGCACAAAGCAAGATTAGCCCTTTGAAGGTTGAATTTTTATTAAGTGCGATGCCCAGGAGTGCATTTTTTGCATGTTTATAAATTGGAATCGACCCTTGCTACGTTTACCATCCGAACCCTGTCGTGTGAGGCTAGCTTAGCAGGACTCTTCGAGGAACTATCAGGCAATGTTTGGGATATTATAGGCTTTAGTGAGATTAGAAGAACTGGTGAGGCTTACACATTGCTGAATAACGGCCATGTCCTCTGCTATAGAGGTCTCCCGGATAAGAAGCAATATGGGGTCGGATTCCTAATCCATAAAGACATAGCGGCCAACAGGACAAATTCTACAGCATCAACGAGAGGGTAGCAGTAGTCGTAATAAAACTCAATAAAATGTATATATTAAAGATAATACAAACCTACGCTCCAACGCCCAGTCACGACGATGAGGAAGTAGATCAGTTTTATAAAGATGTTGAATAAGCTATGAGAAAAGTGCAAACGCCGTATACAGTAGTAATGCGGAACACGAATGCAAAAGCGGGGAAATAGCAGGCTGTTGAACGAGCAATTGCGAACAACGCCGTAGATTCTACGAACGCTAGAGAAGAGATGCTGGTAGAATTCACAGAGAGGAATAAACTGAGAATAATGAACACTTTTTTCAGGCAACGTAGCCACAGAAAATGGACCTGGAAAAGCCCTAATGGTGAAACAAGAAATGAAATTGATTTCATACTTCCTGTTGATCCCAGCATAGTGCAGGACATAGAAGTGATAGGTAGGGTAAATTGCAGTGATCATAGGTTAGAGAGGGCTAGGATACACCTCAATTAGAACAGAGAAAGAGTATATAATTAGTCAAGAAAAAAACATGTCAACTTAGAAGCAGTAAGGATAAAAGCAGACAAATTTAGAGGGGTGCTTGCAAACAAATATGCAGCCTTAAAACAGCGAGATGACGGTGATGACATAAAGGTAATGAATGAAACCGTAACGAGGCTGGCTTCAGAGGCAGCAATTGAAATGGGAGGCAAGTCACCAAGTCAACCAGTAGGCAAGCTCTCCCAATTAACAAAGGACCTAATAAAGAAACGACAAAAAATGAAAGTATCCAACTCAAGAGATCTGATAGAATTCGAGAAATTGTCAAAACTGATCAACAAAGCGAAAGTAAGTGATATTAGAAATTATAACGTACAAAGACTGAAGAATCCGTAAAAAAGTGACGCAGCCTGAAATCAGTGAGAAGGAAACTGGCATAGGACAAACCAAGATGTATACACTGAAAGATAAGCAGGGTAATATCATCAGCAATCTCGAAGGTATGATAAAAGCAGCGAAGAATTCTATACTGACCTGTACAGTACCCAGAGGACTCAGGAGTATAATAATGAAACAATAATGAAGAGTATACAGAAACTCCTCCTATAACTAGAGATGAGGTCAGAAGGGCCGTTCAAGGCATTAAACGGGGAAAAGCGGCAGGAGATGATGGAATAGCAGTCGAATTAATGAAATATGGAGGAGGCATAATGCTAGGAAAACTGGCGGCTCTCTATACGAAGTGTATATCGACTGCAAGGGTCCCAGAAAACTGGAAGAATGCAAATGTTATACTAGTCCACAGAAAAGGAGACGTTGAATAACTGAAAAACCACAGGCCCATTAGCTTACTCCCAGAATTATATAAAATATTTACCAAAATAATCTCCAATAGAATAAGAACAACAGGACGAAACCGGAACTAACCGCCGTGCGCCCAGATGAGCGAGCAGTAGCAGATGCGCCGGTGAACTATCAGCGTGACGAAAAAAAAAATTCCCTGTATTCCTGCAGAGTGCCAGCACATGCCGGGCAAAATACATTAGCGAATTAGGGCGCAGTTTAAAATGCAGCCGGCGTCGTAACTATATGGCATCGACCATTTTCCATTTGTTTGCGGAGCCGTATACTCACGTCTTTGACCACCAAAGGGTTAAAGAATGGCGTGCAATAGGTGCCTCGCAAAATAGCGAACATGTGTCATTAATGCCGTCATCACTTGCAGCTATGGTACGTAGGCGGTACCATTATAGCATGAAGTGGTAAAACAAATTTTGATGCACCACAGTTCTGGGGTGCGGTCGTTATGCGAGTAAATATGGTAGCTATCCTACTAGAAAGAATTACCCTGCAGGAGCCACAAAATACTGGGTGCGACAAATTAGGATAGCTTATTACTTTCAGAAATCCAAACTGCTTCAAATAAATGTAGCGTGTTGTACCAAAGTAGCAACGAAAATTACCAATGAAATTTCTTGTCTGGATTATGCTATTGTGTTTGGTTAGTCCTGAGATTTTCCATAGCCCCTACGACTTCAAATTAACAAGGTCGACTACATGTACACATGTTTACAATTACACGCTTACTTAATGTCTCTCTGCATGTCGGCAAGGCAAGCTTCGTTTTGAGCACAGTGATTTCTTCTCCTCCTCAGAGGCACCACATCTCGAAAGATGCTCATCAAATACATTTGGAACATTAATCATTTCCGTGTAATACATGTATTGTTACAAACATTACACAAACTTGAAACAATGTGAATGATACTTACTATCCACAGCTTCCAATCTATGGAAGTTTCTGTCTGCTTCTAGTCTCTGTCCGCGTCACTTCGTGCGGCGCTCCTGAGAGCTACCGCTTCGATGCTGCGGCAGGTGTGCCCTGCAGTCCTCAGACAGAGAAGTCCGCCGCAAAACCCTTGCGAAGCCTGCTTTTGCCGCTGCGGGTCTGTGCATCAGTAACTGACGTCACGCATTTATTACCAGAGCTCGAGACCATTTCCCATCCACAGCAGTCGGCGACGTGGCCTCTAATCTCGCCATCGGTTGGGCTCATGAAGGCGCCTGCTCACCGGGTGACGCCGCCGGCTTAATCTAAGCTTGTGGGAAATGCCGTCGAACGCATGGGGTTCTACAAATTTAGTCACCGGCTTCTGAGTGTTTAGACAGCCACCAATTGGTTTTGTTCCGCAATCTGTTCTTGCTATAGCTGAAGAGCTTTTAAAACGAGGCTCACTTCTTCCATCGAAGACCGTGATCCAGAATCCTTTCGACGCATAGGTTGAAGAACTAATTCGTCGAAGATCGCCAGACGCAAGTAAACTTTCACAGCACCCTTCCGACGTAGTTCAGCAGTGTCCATGGAAGCCTTTTCTAAAACCAGGTTCACGAGTTTTGCCGTGTTGTGTTCGCGAGGTAGTTCCACCTCTGGTTCATCTTCAGCTTGGTATCTCGAAAAGATGATCTGCTCTGCGGAGGTCTCCTCAAGGAAAAATGTCACCTACATGTTGGAGTCGGTTGTCGACTGCGCCAAAATAATGTAGCGTTTGTAGTTAAAGGACACAATAGACGTAAAGCATTGCTGTGGAAATAGCGTGCATCTTGTCTATATTTATTCTAACTTCATTCTGTTCTTCTCCTGTAACCAGGTTCCGGCGCTTATTCATTTTCTATTCGAAGGCTCATACCGCTTCATATATATATATATATATATATATTGTCACGTGGTGGTGACGTTAAGAACACAGTAGCAATACTGTGATAGACAAAACTAACTTTTATTGGGCGAACCTGTGCCCACAAAACAGGCTACACTTATAGCACAACGATAGCGGCGAACACGGTCGGCGATCGTCGAAAATCTGATCAGCGGTTCAAGCGCGTCGGCTTTTATACACAATCGTCGAATGTTCCAGACTAATCGTTGGGACCCGCGTGCCTTCCATAAAGTTCTACATCATTCGCGTCAGGCGAATAAATCAGATAACACAAGGTTCGGCAACAACAGACTGCGGATAGAAGCATCGATAACTTTCCAGAAACTTCGGATACATGCAAGCGCGTCCCGCGCTGTGCGATAAGATTTGTTAGGCGGTGAAACCTGGTCGCCCGATAAATATAAATACACGTGTCTATATATATTATATATGAGTGCAGGGCAGCATAGGGGTAATTGACTGCTGTTCTCAACTGAAATGAAGCAATGATGAAATAAATAGAAATGACAGTGTATGAAATAACAACTGGCCGCAGGTGGGATACGAACTATCATCTTCGCATTCCGTGGTATTTATGTTTTATCTTCTAGAACTAACTCTGGGAGTGTTAGCCAGCGCCACCACTCACGGCCTTGGTGGCGGGTGTGGAGCATCCATCTTGCCGTAGCTTCACGTTTACGTGAACTCTTCTAGTCAATGAACCACACATGGTCAATGTGTGGTCAATAAACCCACACATGCTACTTGAAGGCATCAAAGCTCGCCTGATCATTTCTTTATTTCAATTAAGAACTTCAGGTAACTTCCCCTATGCTGCACTTGGTGTCATTGTTTGTTGCATTCTTTATGATATGACAAATAAAAATCGGGTCCCTCGGTTTCCTTCCTTCTCTTTCATTACATAGCGAGGGTATCGAATCAGGTAGCTTTGATGCTCCTCTCCTCGGCAAGGAAGACGCCGGTGGTGTCTGTGTGTATGTGTGTCAGTGCCTTTCCCTCTGGGCCAGTGGCGGTTAGAATCCGTTGTACTGGCTTCCGTGTACCGAGCAATGGCGGCAAGCGGCGAGAGCGTTCGCTCCTCCTTCTCTTGAGCGAGCGCATTCTTGACTATAGAAAGGATGCTCCCGCCAATGGACTGGAGCCTTCAGAACACTCGAGCAAGCTAGAGTGTGTGTCGCTCTCCGCCAGGAAGCTTGCAGAGCTGACCGCTCCGTAACTATGTAATTAAACCTTCGTTGTTCATCGTCACGTCGCCGCCGCGTCTTCTACCTCTCCTCCTCGGGACTCGTGAGCCGCGGCAAAGTGCAGTCAGCGGCACGATCGTGCACATCTGGGTACGCTTTTTTTTAACAGCTCGTACGTACCAGCGGTGCGATCCCACAACCACTGGTCAAGCTCCCGACCGTCAGGCCTACGCTACCTCCATGGTCCTGGGTGAACTGTCATTAACACTACTTTCGTATGGAGCTCACGAGTTGAGGCCATGCAGCGCGATAATCTATTTCTTCCTTTTGAGAGTGAACGTTATGGTTTGGTCCATTTTTTGTTAACAAACTTGTCTCTCGGTTATTCTTTTGTGATATAAACAGTCCATTTCTTACAGAGATGTTACAACTTCGCTTAATCAACTACCTTCCTGAAACAGTTGTATAGGCACCAGTCAGAGATGCACCAGCTTGGGGCTTGTTGAAGGAGGTTGTAGAAAGTTTTTACCCTTGAAAGGCGAACTTTAGTATGGATTAAGTTTTTACTACCGACTACAAACAAATTTCTACTGCACTCATGGACGCATTGTTTCCTGTTACCCTTTATCCTGCGCCTGATTTGGAACGCTATTAGATGTACTTAAGCACGTCCGTCGCATGTTCATTCCTCCAGGGATCAAAAGTTTTTGTTTAAGTTACATTCTGGTCGGAGAATAGGGGCTGTTTCGTGCCGTGGTCGACAAACTGCCTTTTGTGTCCACATGCTTATACGATTGATCACTGTTTTGCAGACATTATGGATGCCGTGTTCTTCTGGGACATTTTCTAAAGAACGTTCAAAAAAGTATTTAGACATCACTCCATACACAATTCGTTTCCTATATTTTGAAAAGTCCTGTGAGCCACCATATGAGACGTTCATGTTATTTCCTTTGGCGCATTAGAGTGTACGACAGGCATGCTGAACCACCGCGAAGGACTCGGTCGGTTTTCGGGAATTTGCTGCTTACGCTCGCAATGTGTACGCTGCACAAGGAACCCCGCCTGATTGGATGTCTTTATTAGACGCTTGGACGTGCCTACCTTACTTCTGAATGTGTTTTCAGTCACTTCAAATTTCCGTAGCGCTTTGCTTTTCTGACGGTGCTATATATATATATATATATATATATATATATATATATATATATATATATATATATATATATATATATATATATATATATATATATATATATATATATATATATACCATGTAATCGCAACATCACAGTGACATTGACGACGAGAATTTGCATGGAATGTCCATACGATGGCTATCGCAATAAAATTGCACTACTCAAAAACGCTATTCACAAGTAACTGCATGTGTACTGTTAACAAGAAAATTCCCCAAGGCTTTCAAAGCTTCTTTTTGATTATAGGGACAAGACCAGGGCTTGAGTGGTTTCTTTACATATAACGGATCCCTATCTAAAACGCCAAGACGATCATGCTCCCAGTGTTCGTTCAATTGGGAACATTCCATAACAATATGTTGTTATCTAAGAAGCTACCCCGGTGCTGGCGCCAACTCACGCAGTTAGACGAAGTGTCCTACCCTGATACGACACCGAAAACGGGGTGTTTCCGGCACTTCGAGTTGCATGCACTGTTTGAAGTGTGTCTGAAGTGCGTTCTATATTGCGGTTCGGTGAGAAGCACAGCGAAGGGTTGTTATATGTTGTACAAACAGAGAGGTTTTTTTTCCCGTTTATCGAACCACATCATCTTTGACAAATTATGCCTCAGTCCCTGAAATGCTCTTTGGGCGTCCAAGGCAGGAAATTGTATTAGTGTAAGTATGCGCCGCAGTAGTCATGCTGTCCGATACTTAATTCACCGTTATTATAATTTGGCTTGGGATTCATTGCTAATGGATCTGATTATCGGAACAAGAGGCAAAGCTCAATATTTTCTTGACTTCGTAGCAAAGTGAGCAGTCGTCCCCTTGAAAAAAGCATTGCGTTAGTGTCTCCAGAGAGACTTTGAAGTCAGAGAAGATTGCTTTATTCCTAGTGCGTTTGCTTTATTGCTTTATTCCATCGTAGAAAGGCCTCACAATACCTCAAGTATATAAGTCGCCAGAGAACTAACGTTTAATGAGCGCTTGAGAAGTTTACTTAGCTAAACGATGTTCGTGCTACTTCAGAAAAAGAGACGACACAGAGATGAAAAGCAGGAACGCTAAGCACAATAAAAAAATCCAGCTTGCTTCCAAGCACTAGCTGACGGGGGAGGGGGAGGTCGAAAGATAAGTTGGCACTAGCGAGGGACACGCACCATAGAGAAAGAAAAAAAATTAAAGAGCCGCCACTCAGCAATAACTGGCATCAGCAAAGATATATTGGTTTTGTTTTAGGTGTTATGGGGGTCGTCAAGCTGCTTTTATGCAGCTTTTTTTCCCGTGATACGCAACCACAAGCACACATTTATTATGTACCATGTGGTTAAATAAACTCAAACTCAAACGTCACGTCGTAGTTATAGCTCGAACCACCAGCTGATGCGAGCACCACAAAAAATAAATGTAACATCAAGTTTACAGTCAATGTTTAATTCATTTATTTCCTTGCGGGGGAAACAGATAAGCTTCCCATGTATAATAAGTTGAGCTTTTTGCGAATAAACAATTTACGACCTCTTCTGATGTCACCAAGCGACAAGCCAGAGCCCCGTCATCGAAGCAAGGCCAGCTCCCCATGTGAGCGCTCGCAGTGCTGTTTCTTTCTTTTCTTTTTTCTGTAGCTCGTGCAAACTCTGGTCTCTTGGCATGTTTTTGTGTCCCTGCTACTATTCGACTCGGCCCACCTGCGGTGTTTGACAACGGCAAAGTGAGAATTCTTTTTTTTTTGCCAGAGTACACTGCACTTAACGAAACTTAAGCGCATGGCAAGCTGGCAGTTTCGGCCGCGTAACGTAAATAGGGAAAGTCAAGTTGGCCTGTTATTTTTGCCTTGGCTGAAGGTTAGG
This sequence comes from Dermacentor albipictus, assembly GCF_038994185.2. NCBI lineage: Eukaryota > Metazoa > Arthropoda > Arachnida > Ixodida > Ixodidae > Dermacentor > Dermacentor albipictus. The sequence goes on along the minus strand of NC_091825.1, from coordinate 157,624,587 downwards.
GAAACAAGTTAGTGATGCTTTATATTGCGCACGAAAATATATAACTTGTTTCGGTACTCTAGTCGTTAGTTATTGATGAGAAAAGTTATGTTCGACTTGAAAACAAACGGACGAACGCGTCGCAATCTCGACGAGCGATTGTTAGGAGTGATAACACAGTAGCGCGTAGCTGGCGCCGGCAAAGACTCTGGCAAAAGAAAACGCGTAGGAGCTCAAAAAGGAGGAACTTTTGTTTTTCCGTCTGTTGCACAACTGAAAACACGCTTCGCACCCGCGCATTTTTTTGTTCAGCGAAGTTGTCTATGGCTAGAATCTGAAAAAAAAAAATGTGACCGAGATGTTGACAAAAACAAATCATCATGTGAACCGATCCTGGTCATAGTGAAGAAAGGGTCCAAGCGCAATGGCACATATCCTTGCAGGCTCAAGGACCTGTCGCACCCTTGAACTACCCTTGTCACACGTGGGACCCAAAGAGCTCCCAGACACAAGGGTAAGAACAGATGTTTTAGAAAAGAAAAATTTTTGTACAACTTTTTCAGCAAGGTTTGTTAAAGAAATCTCGGCGCCAATCGCGCAAACGCGCTAATGCCACTGTCAGCGCGTTCGTCATCGTCGTCTTGTTCCACAGCTGGCTCCGTTGCCGCTCATCATTCCAGCATATAATTTTTCTCTTTTGTCGTCGTAATGGGGAGGCCGCGATACGGGGGTATGAGTTATTCATTTTCTCACCTGACGGACACATGTAATAACAGAGGTGATAAGCGAATGTGTGTGCGTATATATATATCGCCCCGATGACCACAGGTTAGGACAATAAATATGTTCGCTCCTTTGTTCAATATTCAGGGTCATCTCTGTGTCGAGCACTAAACAGCAGAGTGGAATGGCTGATGAATTATTTTCTTGAGTGGACGTAACTTCAGTAACTACTCCGTGTCTCGAGAGGAAGCGTGAAGCGTTCCACATTATGCCGGACCTGAATAAATCTATCCACGATTTTGACAGTGAGGGCTCATCCCACGAAGCTGGGGCGTGGATGAAGAGTATCGATTCCATGGCGGTCCTGCACGGCTGGCCGGATAGGTTAAGACTAGAAAACGCCACGCTTCACATGAAGGGACCTGCTCTATTTTGGTTTCAGGCCCGTGTCGATGATCTCACTACGTGGGAGGACTTCAAGGTTGCCTTCAAAAATACATTTGTGGGCCACACAAGCAACGCTTAAAAGTGGAAGCAAATGCAGGAAAGAGTCCAGATGAGGAGAGAGTCCATCACGTCATACTTCCTCGAAAATACCTTGTTATGCAAGGGATTGGGCCTCGGTATGCAATATACCAAGGAGCAAGTTTTGGTGGGGCTCCATCTCCATGACGGCAAAGGAACACAAGGATCAGGATGAATTACTGGCAGTCTTGCGAAGACTGGAGCGAATAAGCGAAGCTAGAGTGCAGAAGTCACCAGGGGTCAAGCCACAAGGTGGTGATCCAGGTGCCACGACACCTCGTGCCAAGCCTCCGACGTCAATATCTTGGACTGCCGCACGTCCCCCTGAGCAAGTGATCACAAATACATGTGTCACAGGCCATGCAAGTGGTGGGGGACCACCGAAAAAAATGCCAGAACCGCCGAAGCGTGATCAAGCGGAGTGAAGATGCTACAGCTGCGAAAGGTATGGGCACATAGCGAGAGACTGTCCAAAAACCAGCCCTGTTGGTAACTTCGAGGTGAATGAGAATCCAACAAGTGACAGTGGTCCATCAAAGTTCCTGAAAACTGCTACCATCAGTGGAACTCACCAGCTCTCGATGATCATTGACCCGGAAAGTTCAGACTGTATATTGCGTCATCCAGCGGCTGAAAGGTGCAGCCTACAAGTTGTCTGCAGGGCCCAAGACTTGTATGGATTTGGGAACACCGGCACATATACAGTTCGGTCTATCGGGACCTCGTAGGTGTACATAGAAATCGATGACGTGGTATTCCGCAAAGTCAAGGTGATTGTCGTCAACAGCGGTGCCTGGCCCGTGGGCATGCTGGTTGGTAGAACCTGTGCGGACCAAGACCACATTGCATACCTAGGGGAGATGAACTCAGGATTGGCTACGGAGATGATCTTCCATTTCGTTAACATCGACCTTGCCCCGATGAAGCCTTCCAAGGAACTACTTCGTGTCAAGGAAACCATTGTGCTGCCGAAAAGAACTGTGTGCTGGTTGACAGTGGAGACCGGTAAGAGTGAAGGAAATCTGATCTTACCTAGTGGGCCTGGTAAGGGAATGCTACTTCACATCGAACACGGACGGGTTGAGATACCCATGTTGAACGACAAGGATGAAGTCCGACACCTGACCAAGGGAAGTTTGTTGGCTAACGCTGAACTGCTTTCAGGGAGTGAAGAGTTAACCCCCGTGAGACCTGTGCCTCAGCCGAAGCCCATCGATCGTTGCATGCTGAATGTCGAGAAAGACGTCAATGAACAAGTGGATGCGCTGCTGAAGATGCTGAATGAATACAGGGACTGCTTTGCGCTGAACTTTTCAGAGCTGGGGTGCTGTAACCAACTGGAAATGACTACCACAGAGTATTCCGGAAGTACTCCAGTCACGACCGATGCATCGTACACGACTAATGCAGAAGAAAGAGATGAAATTCAAGAAATTGTTATAGTGGAAAGCGACTGACATTGTAACCGAAACATCCTCGCCATACGCTAGTGCAGTGCTACTCGTGAAAAAGAAAAATGGAGAAAATTGTCTAGTCATAGACTATCGACGGCTAAATAGCCAGACGGTGCCGGAACACTTTCCCTTACCAAACATTGATGACCAGCTGCAACGACTGTCTGGAGCACAAATGTGCTGTGTGTTAGACTGTGCAAACGGATACCTTCAGTTTCCACTGAGTGAAGACTCGAAGGTCAAAACCGCATTCATCACGCCTTATGAGACCGGGCAGCTTGAACCTATGGTGTTCGGGTTGAGAAACGGTCCTGCTGTATTTCAACGTCTAATGAACAAGGTCCTCGGATCTCTGCTCAACACGGTAGTATTATGTTACATGGACGACTTGCTGATTCCAGCAAAGGACTGGGAAGACTTGCTGGTTCGGCTCAAACAAGTACTGGATGCTCTGCGAGCTGCTAGTCTAACCCTAAAGCTATCCAAGTGTGTGTTTGGAAGTGACGAACATGACTACTTAGGGTTTAAGTTTGTGAAAGGCTACCTGCAGCCAGGTGAAGTGAAGCAACAAGCTATAGTGGACGCTAGCACGCCAACTGATGTTCACAGTGTCAAGCGATATCTGGGCCTGACAGGATTTTTCAGACGGTTCATTCCCCGTTATACTCTGAAGGCAGAACCGCTTACTTCTCTGACCAAGAAAGGCAAAAAGTTTATTTGGGGAGTGGAGCAACAGGAAGCTTTCGACCAGCTCCGAAGAGAACTTACAGAGCCTCCGGTTCTGAAGTTGTATGACCCTTCGGCTCCAATAGAACTCCACACGGACGCAAGCAAACATGGACTTGCGGTAATAATTCAACAAGTTGAGTCAGGACGCTGGCAGTTGATGTTTGGGCCAGTAAACGCATCACTGAGGCTGATAAGAATTACAATGCGGGAAAGCTGGAGCTTATGGCAATAAGATATAGCATGGAAATACTTTTTCCGTTCCTCCTAGGCATTGCGTTCACGCTGGTAAAAGATTGCCAAGTAATTGTGTATCTGAATGCGCATAAGACTCTTAAACCTCAGATAGCAAGGTGGTTCGACTTACTTCCAGAGTATGACTTCGAGTTGAAGCACCGATCAGGTGAGAAAATGGCACACGTGCACTATTTGAGTCGTCAACCCGTAGGACTGGCGCAGGAAACGCTCAATGAGGTTGTCGAGAGAAGGATCGAAGTGTGCCTTGCCTTCAGTTTAGAGGACCAAGTTGTGATCACCCAGCGATCTGATGCAGACTTGGCTAACCTCGCACGAATTCTCGAGAAGCCATTCAAGGAAAGGACCAAGGAAGAAAGTGTCAAGGTCAAAAACCTATCACTGAAGGATGGAAGGCTATTATACGAGGAAGAAGACGGACGACTTGTTTTCGTGATGCCTAAGAGCATGCGTAAAACACTGTGTGTCGAGTTTCACGACTTACAGGGACATTTTACTACTGACCGAACAGTGACGAAAATCAAGGAACTTTATTGGTTTTCTCGGATGAAGCGCTACGTGGACCAGCACATCCATAGCTGTTTCGAGTGTCTGCTCACAAAGATTCCAGAAGGGAAGAAACCCGGACTTCTGCACCCGATACCACCCGAGACTATTTCAAGTTTTACACGTGGACCATGTTGGTCCGTTTGTGAGAAGTTCCAAGAAAAACCAGTGGATCTAGGTGTTGGTGGACAATCTGACCAAGTTTGTACGTCTCTACCCCGTGCTAGACACCACAACTAGAAATGTACTACACTCTTACGCAAAGCTGCACCCTTTGGGGGTGTATCTCTGCCACAGAACAATAATCGTTATCTGCCTTGCTAGCGTTTCCTTTCTTAAAAACGCCGCCCCCGCTACTTTCCTGTCGGGAATGTATGTCATGCTGATAACGCGCATGCCGTTCGTTACTGGAAAGTACCGGGCTCGCCGCGTTAAAGAAAGGAAATGCGGACACGACAGATGACGATTATTTTATGTGGCAAATGGGTGTAATTTTGCTTAAGAGTGTACGGTGCATGCAGAGTTTTATAACCGATTTTGGACTACCGGAGCGCATCATCTCAGTCCGCGGTTCCTGTTTCACGTCCCACGGCTTCGAAGCCTTCTGTCACGAAAATGCTGTGGCTCACGCACGGAACTCTGGTCACCATCCAAGGGCTAACGGTCAGATGGAGACTGTGAATCGAACTCTGGTAGCATGTGTTATGGCTACAATCAAGGACCCGACTCACAAGGACCGTGATCAGAACATCAAGGAGTTAGAGTGCAACCTAAACACTGCATGGAATGCCTTAACAGGCACTAGGCCTTTCAGGATTCTTCATGGATATAAACCAAAGACGCAGGATGGTGTCCTCAGATGGCTAAACACGAAGAATAATGAGTGCGTATGTCCGGAGCAACTTCAAAAGATGGCTCAAAAGGGCATAGTGAGCCAGCAAGAAAAGTCGAAGCAGTACTTCGACAAGCATCACTTCACAACGGACAAGTTGAACATTGGAGACATAGCTATGTCTATGAGTGGTTATGCACTTCGTTTCAGAGCACACCGGCGCCCAAACAAAAAAACCAGAAGTAGTCCAGAGGTCCATTGACGGAGATTAAAATATTGCCAGTGGACACCTACAGAGTGACCGAGATGAACGGAAAGAAAAGGGTCTACTCGACTACCGTCCAAATCAGCCAACTGAAGAGATGGGGTGGAAGATGCGAAAAACTTCACCGGGTGGAATATGCCAAAATCAAGCACCGACGAGGAAGACAGCGTGCCGAGACGTAGCACGCGTGTGTCCAAAAGATCTTTGTATCTTCGGGACTACACCGTGTAAACTCAAGACAGTTCGCTGTCAGAATGGCCGAGTGTTAGCGGAATCGGAAGCGAAGGCTGGCAACATAGGAGGAGAGAGATGGCGGCCGCGATGGAAGGCAGTCTTCACGCTATTGTAAACTCTTTTTTTTCTTTTATTTACATAATAAAGAGCGCCCCTCCTTAATAAGCTGTGTGTCTGCGAAGAAATTACTAACAAGTAGAAGCAAAAACAAAAATGCCGTGCCCTTAGAGCATTCGAGCGCCGATGACAGAAGCCGGGCATAACAAGTATCAGCTAGCATTAGACCATCACGCGCCTAAAACAAGCAGTGTCGCCCACTCCAGTCGCTTGGTATGCTGCAGTCGATTAGGCCGCAGGGCTCTATGGCTGTGTCCAGTATTTATTTATTTATTTTTATTTCTCTATGCACACATACAGCACACGATCGCAGCGTAGGATCCCGCAGAGCAACGTGATCACCAATAAATTCTAAAACCTTTTGTGCAGGTTTGTTGTCCTCAAGAAATGTAGCAGTGCCTTCGTCGCCCTCTGTTGCGATGGCTTTAAAGGTCGGAATTACAAGATGGTATGCTGTGAGGGTGGTTTGTGATTGGCACGAGCTAGCGAAGTTACGAGCCATTGTCCCTGTTTGCTGTATTGAAGACAGCCACACGGAACGTGATAAAGGTCCCCTCGTGGCTATTGTCGGCACTTCAAATGTGTACGCGTATAACCTCTACAAAAACATGCTACGTCTGACAGAGAGAGAGAGAGAGAGAGAGAGAGAGAGAGAGCAAGAAATAAGGAAAGACAGGGAGAATAACCAGAAGGATGTCCAGTTTGCAACCCTCCACAGGGCAAACGGGATGAAGGATTGAGAGAAGAAATGAGATAGTTCACTCGCACCCTAGTACGCTAGGGTATATACAAGCTGCTTTACAGGCCTGATGATTTTAGAAACGTGGTGCGAACACGCGTAGCTTTCTGGGTTGATGATGGACGACGCCAAGCACCCAGAATCTTCATCTCTGTAAATTATCTACCATCCGATTGGGTGAGTGCTCTCCCAAGATGCTGACGTTGGACTCAAAGTGGGCGCAGAGGCAGAGGAGGAGCTCGATGGTCTCCTCACTCTTACAGGGATTGCATAGAGGAGAATCAGCTATTCCAATGAAGAATGAGTATGATTTTCTGAAAACTGCACCCAATCGTAGTCGGTACGGTAGGGTAGTGTCACACCGGGAGATGTTTCATGGCAATCGCAGTTCATGTGACAGATCAAGCATGCACAAACGACTATTGCAATGCTCCGGTGTCTTTAAAAGAGCAAGCGTGATGACTAGAGCAAGTCGGCGAAGCTCCCTGGTTGCGTCTGTTCTTAATAGTGGTATAATCATTGTCTGGGTGTTTTCATGGGCTGATCTAGGAGCTTCCTCAGGTAGTTGCTGAAATTGTCGCCACGACCAGGTAGCCACTTTAAAGTAACATCACATCTTTTCCAACAACGCCATTGTGGATTTAATTTATGCTTGAAATTAGCAGTTCATCGTTCTCATGACGTACTACCGCCTGCAGACTTTGAAGGGCTGCTGTAGAATCACAGAACATTGTCCGTTCAAATGGCGAATCTCTTTCAATATATTCAATAATTTCTGATCCCGTGCACGGGGTCACACGCGATGTTCGGTATGTAGCTTTGAACACACGGGCCAGAGGAACGACAGCGGCTGTTGAATGACAGACGTGACTGAGCCATCCGTGTAGATGTGCACGTGGTCCGCATACAATTTGTGCAATAGCGATAGACTAAGCTGTTTTAAGACTGTTGACGACATCTGAACCTTCTTTTTAATCCCTGGTATCTGTAGGCATACTTGAGGCTTCTGCATATACCACAAGGGACATGGAGATCTTGCAGCTATTGCGAAGTTCTTTTAAAGGGATGGCTGGGGATTAAAACTTGTTCTTGAATATGTAGTCTGAGGTCTCTTCACAAGCAAGCAAGCGAGATGGTAGTGAAGGATCCCGGAAGAAGGCCGAATATGCGCTCTAAGTGTCCCAGTTCAAGTCAAGACATGGTGCTCTCTGGCAATCACAATCGCTGCAGTGGTTGAAGTGTTTCGAGGTTGGCCTGAACAGGTGCGAAGAGCTTGTCCTTGTATGCTCTGAAGAAGGTTGCGTTTTCAACTATTAGGCATGACAAATAGGCTGCATCGTGAGACGTTCTATGTAGTGCTCTGTATAGTTCAAGCATGGATCTCACGAATGTGTCCCCCTTGTTCCCTCCGATAGATCTGAGCAGGCGCGCAATGGAAATTAGCTTCTTTGTTAAGGGGACATTGTGGGGACTCCGGGGAAGATCTTGGTCCATTGTGGCACCTAGAAAGTGGTGATATCTGATATATACCACCCGTTGATTGACAGTTTGTACCATTCCATTGACTTGCGAATAAATGCAATTAACGCGAACTTTTTTACAGAAATAGCTTACCTTGAGTGTGGAGATATGATGGCGGCAGGGCTACTTCCTCTTAGAGACTGACGCACACCTGGGGGCGCGTCACGGCAGCTGTCCAGACTCAGATGTTATCAGCGTACATAGAGAGGTTGACTGTCTTCTGTAGAGCTTCAGCAAGACCGATGATTCCAAGGCTCAATAGAGTAGGGCTAAGAACTTCCTCAGGCGGGACTCCACAGCAGTTGTAGTGGTCCACAGCTCGACCATTCGCAGTTTTCCTTAAGATGTATCTCCGGTACGAGTAGGTCTGTACCTGGAGAGATATTCGGTAACCGAGCCAACAGCCTCCTGAGTGTTTTAAATGGTTCCGTGATCGACATTATCAGTGCCTTTGACGCCAAAGAATAGGACTTTTGATATGCGCTTCAGTTCTTTTGCTGTCGTATGGATGGGACAAGGTCAGTGATGTCAATGTAGGAGAGGCCCCGGTCAAAATTCTTCCAGGCGTTGATGTGTTCATCATAGCGTTCTCGAAACCATTTGAAACGTGTGAGAATCATCCTTTCTATCATTTTCCCAACACAACTGGAAAGTGCGATTGGTCAATATGATGTCAAATCACGTGGGGGCTTCCCAGGCTTTATAAGCAGGATTAATCGGTTGAATTCCCATCGTTCCGGAATGATACCATAATTTAATAAGTAATTCTAAGCGAGTGAGCAGCTCACTGCGGGCATCTAATCCCAAGTGGCAAATAACAGCATATGTAACACCATCCAGTCCTGGCAACGATGATAGCCTGAAATTAGCCAGAGCAGCACTAAGTTTCTCGATGGAAAAAGAAAAAGTCCATGTTAGGAACGCGCGACTATGGACGGTGATCTGGGCCTCATCACTCACAACACCGGCAATCCATGCACACAAGTCTTTTGCCACGGCTATCTGCATCATGTCTTGGTGGAGGGCCAAGGCACCGATGGGTCGTTGTCACTGTGGAGAAAAACGAAGGCCGCGCACCGTCCTCCAAATAATTGGAGAGAGAGAGAGAGAGAGAGAGAGAGAGGTTATACGGGAAAGGGAGGGAGGTTAAGCAGGCTGAGCACGCAAAGTGACTCTGTACTAGGGAACGGGGAAATGGGACTGAAAGATGAGAAAGCTACCAAAGGAACTGGTACGGGAGGACGACAACCGCAGCAGGTTAATCGTAGGGGATCGCGCACGTAATATGGAAAATATCAGTTCGGCTCCCTTCTGTGACAAGTCATTCCGTCCAGTTTGTTCTAGCTTTGACTTAATATTTTTGCATTTCAATTAGAAATAAGAGATAATTGTCTCGCATGCTTTACGTGGCTTCACTACGTGTTGGCTTCGCCCAATTGTAAATATCGGGTAATTGCCAATCAAACGCAGTCCATGAGATCACTTCGTCACTAATAAATTACGAAGCGCGTTGACGGCACGCCTATGCTTATCCGGGGATGAAGACGGCTAGGATGCTTCGCTATTTGAAGGGCCTGAAACAAAAAATTGGTGCTGTCGCTGACTGATGTACATAAATATTTAAAAGAATGAAATAAAAACTGTACACCCCTCTCATTTCTGAACAACAACAACAACAACGACGACGACAACAACAACAAAAGAAGGGCTCTAATGAAAGCCGGAAGTGCTAGACTAACGAAATGCCTGTCATGATACTCCATATGGTTAAGATTAAAGATCAACAATGAGAAAAATATTCATTAAAGATAAACAAAAGTGCTACAATGGGCAACAAATTTGCAATTTCGGGACAGTCGGCTTTATTGTAGGCTACCTTTCCATGCTTCATATATATATATATATATATATATATATATATATATATATATATATATATATATATATATATATATATTGGCTTCACCTAATTGTAAATATCGGGTAATTGCCAATCAAACGCAGGCCATGAGATCACTGCTTCACTAATAAATATATATAAAGCACTCCAGACCAATGTGCATCACAACTTTCAAAGGCCGGAAACTTAGAAATGAAGACAAGCCCAGCAGGCACGCGAACGATCCGGGGTATCCTCGGCACTACTGAATGATTGGTCTTCAGCGTCAGTGTTTAAATACAAGCGGAATTGTTAACGTAAGCTTAGTGAAAAGGTTGTTTTAGTTCTGACGAACTGCGCGAATCGCCAGCGCTGGCAGAACAAAGCAGGTCTTTTAAAGAGCGCTGCTAAAGGATAAATGATGAAAAGTAGTTGGAACCGATACGCACAAAGAAGGAAAATGGTATGACAGGCAAATTTCGTGAATTTCCTGCGTCAACTTGGGCACATCTTTGAGCTGAAATCGAGGCCACAGTTGGTTTAGGGTGGCTTTGGTAGAGCAGGGGCATTCTACTTCGGCTTCGTTTTTCGCTTCTCCAGGCTTTCTTCGTCTTTGAAATCGTTAGTGATATGCAACGCATTCACGCCACAGTTAACATTGTCTCCCATTTTACACAATACATGCTAAAGAAAAAAGCTGCATTGAGCAAGTCTACAACCGGTTGTAGCTAACACCATCTACTGCCCCCTCCTTCTACTCCTCCTCCCGCATCGACTTCTGCCAATAGGGTACGCATTTCGGCATCGGCAGCAGGCAAAGGTGATCGCTCGCCAGCCATCTCGCGATTCTCCTCTCGCGTCCGATGCGACGCGCCAGCCATGTATACGAATTCGCTCAAGGCGTCTTTCTTTTTTTTTTTCCATCCGTCGTTAACGGTGGTATCTTCTTTCCTAGAACTTTGTCTCGGTTCTGATGAATTTGATGCGGTATGTACGGTGCAGTTCATTCGGAAATGTCATTTTGACCACTGAATCATGGCAGCGAGCACATTTTAGTGAAAGCTAGTCAGTGACACGGACTCTTACGAGCAAGAAGCGTTGTGAATTCGTTGCCTCATAAGTTGGGAGGATTACGAGACCGGACATGTATACTGTCATTTCCATTGGAAACGTTGCCTGAAAGTAGGCAATTAAGCGCGGCTGAGTATACAGCCTTATACCTCGTCCTTCATGTTACGCCGTTTAGCGCTTCTCGTCACGAAATAACCGAGTCCTTCTCAGTCTTTTTCAGTTGGCTGTTTCCCATTGCCATTAATTATGGCCTAGAACTCCGACACTCCGAAGTTGTCGGAGGCATCGTGTACTCAACGTGACAAATGGTAAATGTGAAATGAAACTTATGGAATGCAGTTGTTGCATTGTACATTCGTGGGCTATCGTTTCACCTCTAGAGCTGCATTGTTTTACCTTTTTATCTGTGCTATGCTCGTGGGGACTACCGAAGATGAGCTGGGCTGTACTCGTCGTCCCTGTTCCGTTGGAAGGCTGACATTCTGCGTGTAACGTATTGCTTAGAATGTACGGGAGAGAAGGGCCGGACGTTGTGCTGAATGACAAGAACTGAACAAAAACAAAGAAACAAAACAAAAAAGAACCAAGTAAAAAAGAAAAGGAAATAAAACAAAACGTGCTATGTCGGGGCCGACCGACAGGCAGCCGGAGTAAACAAAGCGGGATGTCGCCAGACCACCCTCAGACACCCTTGCGGCTGCTTCTGAGCGGCCGCTTTGGCGAAGCAGCTTGCGAGGGAGCAACAGGGTACATGAGTGGAGCGTAAGCTGCGCTTGTGCAAGAAACGAAGGATGAAAGAAGGCAAAGATGGGGAAAAAACAAAAAAAAATAGAAAGGGAAAGGAAAGATGACGAGGGAATGGAGGAGGGATGGATGCAGTGAGGTGGTGAAGGGAAAGAGCATCGGCAGCAGTTTGAGTGTCTTAGTCCGGCAAACCAAATTACAGGAACGCCTTTGTTTGACTCAATTAAGTGGGACGCCTCTTTGTCTTTTGTCCGTCTTTCTTTTTTTCTAACGCGGGCCTTTTGCAAAGGTTACTCTTTCTTTGTCACCCCTCTCCCAAGAGGCCCTTCACCTTCTCTCCTTTTGTACTCAAGCTGTTTTTAGCTACGACCACCGTCTGACTTTTATCGCTGGCTTTTCTTTATTCTGCTTAACCTTTCTGCTATCGTACACACTGCAGTTGAGGGTTCTCTGGCGCCGGTTACGCTGACCTCCTCGCTGGTTTGTTCTTCCAATTTAACATGGTCTGTAGCTTTAAGCAGAGGCGGCATTCTGGATGCTAAATACGTCCTGAAAGAAGGCACAGATGAAAGATGGCAGAGAACAAGGGGGAACGCTAACAGGCAATTCGAATAACAGGCGCTTGGTAACAAGTCCCGGAGACTATGCTGACTTTGAGAGTACTCGTTACGATTCGTTGTAGCTGCCCGATTTTTATCCTTTGTGGTTGGAGCCTTGTCTTTATTTTTGGCACGTTTGTTCATTATTATAGCAACTCCAATTTGATTGTACAGCGCTTACGTCCTGGGTTGTCGTCAAGCAGAGCGAGTTGGGACAAACAAGCTGCGTCACTGTAGTGTTTGATGCTTGCTCTCATTTTTTGTCTATTGCTTTTTACTTGTTTTGCAAAAGGGAGGCAATAAAACAATGCATGATGCAGCATGCTTTGCATGCGTGAAACAAACGACCTATTGCCAAGTTTAGCAAGATCAATGTTTCTGCTTGTTTGTAACGATTGATCTGTCACTTTTGCAGCGTACAGAAGAAAGGGGACCGAAAAAGGAAAGACTACGACTTGACACCATTGCACTTGCCTCTAGAGTTTACTTGAGCGTGAACATTACGATATAACCCACAAGCAGAATACCTGCATGACATAAGAGGTTCCGCTTTTCATTGGAAGACCACACAACAATAGCAATCGAAAATCTAAACAACGCAACCGACAGCACCCTTTGTGCAGCGTGAATGACATTTTACCGTTTTTGAATTGCATTGAAAGACTGGCTTATGCACGCGTCGCTCTTTCTTGCTATTTAAAACGTTCCATTTATTTTTCTGGTAATTTGGTCATGATGTTTAGAGAAAATTATGGTGTCATTAAACAACAGCTTAGAACCGCAAGTTAAGGAATATTGCGCTGTATAATAATGACTGTAGCCCTTTAGCGTACCCTTGTGCATCGACCGTTTTCGCCTGTGTTTCGTGTTAGCGGCAGTGAGCAAACGGCAGCACGGGGACACTGTGCCACTGGCGTTTTGTGCTTCATCTTGATTTATTTGTTATGTCACGTAGTTCTAAGTCGGACATTGCTGGGCGACGTATGATGAAGCTCGAAAGTTTGGGAAATGACGTGATGGGCAGCGCTCATATGAGACACGAGAACACAAAAGCCTCGTAGCTTACAAAATTGATTGCGAGTATTTGTAGCTAGACAACCTGCAATAGGCTGCTATCAATTGGTGAGGCGCTGCGGACGAATCGTTTCTTGATTCCTTTCAGTGACGGCCCCTGGATCGAAACTTTATGTTCAGGAATGCAGGAAGATACCTTGGAAAGCTACCCATATTCCGTTCCTTCAAGAGGGGAGCAGAACATACGATACTCCTCTACCATATATTCACATGTTCTTTTTTAAGATCGCTGAACAGTGCCTCGTGCATAACAGTGGATTCGGAAACTTGCGTCTCCGGAATTTTAGTGTGTGCAATTATAGAGAGCGAGAGAGAGAGAGAGAGAGAGAAATCCTAATGTGAAACAAGCAGCGACATCTGCTGGAGAAGCTTGGTCTCGGGCCTTCTACTCTACGTAGAGGAAAGCGTAAAAGCGGAAGGGATAGAAAACGGAGAGACTGATGATGACGATGACAGTCAGTGAACTATGTATACCAGCAGCGTAAATAAAACGCTAGCAAAACAAAAAGGGAGCCAGACGAGTAGGCCTCTCATGTCTAATCACAACGGACTGCGACGTATGGGTTGTTAAGATGGTTTTCAAGCCTTCGCATTTTAGGGCCTGAATTAGTTCGTTATTACAAATGAAGGTGAACCTAGAATTGAAAGAACGCCTTGAATTTGTTCTCGACTAGTTCTCATTTGAATTCATGCTGACAGTGCGAGCGCGATGTTCATGCGTGTTCTGCGTAGAACTCGTCACAATGCACAGACACGTGCCATGCTGTGCTAGAGCATGGAGGTGGGGCACCTTTTTAAATAAAGCAGTGCTCTTGTTTCTCACAGTGCTGTTGGAGCGTCGTTTTGCAGTCCCAGGATGTTACGTTCCAAAAGAAGTCTGTCGACCAAACAAGATTATTTTTAATTAAGTGTCTGACGTTCTGGACTATAATCAAATCAGTCGCAGACAATGCAAGATTGTCTCTCGAATCTCACCTCTTTGACAGCTGGGGCATGTACGAGGAAGTAGGAACGTGCTGATGGGAAGCCTTAGAGGAGGAGGAAGAGGGAATAACGTCTATTAGTTTCAACGAAACCCATACCCCAGTACCTTTTTTTTGGCAGTCTCATGAACCCTGGCCCATAAGATTCGTGATAGGGTGCACCTGAGCCAGCCACCATGCTTTCTCGAGCGCTCATTGGAGAAACAAAATCTAACATCAATGATAAGAAAGTTTTATTTCAACAAATACGGGAAGCCTATGAACAGGACACGCTATGCTATGCATGTTTTCACCTTTGAATTAGAAAGTAGGACGAAGCTTAGATGTGGAAATGTGGGCGAGCTACTACGTGTTCTTTCTTCTGACTCACCCATTTTTCAGTGAACGCATGCATCGTGGAGCCTTTCAGCGAAGTCACGAAACTCAATTCACCTTAAAGTACATTTCCTCTGCAGAGCCTTCACCTGTCATCGAAGCCCACAGCCGAGTAGCATTCTATGACAGCCAAGATGTAGTGTGCCGGCTTTTCATCGCCCATGCTCTGAACAAGTATGCAACAAGAAACACCGATTGCTTTTTCTACATTATAATGTACTGACATTGTGCGCTTTATTCTTCGCCGAGTTTCCAGCTGGATTGATCTCTCTCCGAAGTATGTCAACGGCGTTGCATTTCACTGATACCTATCAAGCTGGAAAATTACATTGAAAGGGGAGAGGAGTGAAAAACACGTTTTATTTGGAAGGCACTGTCTTAGTCTGAGCAAGCCAAGTAACATACGCTGAAAAGTGTGACCGAGCGAGTGCGTGCGCATGCACCCCCACACACATACCCACGCACAAACTCACACAATATCACACAGATACACACGCGTTTTCACGATCTATCTATCTATCTATCTATCTATCTATCTATCTATCTATCTATCTATCTATCTATCTATCTATCTATCTATCTATCTATCTATCTATCTATCTATCTATCTATCTATCTATCTATCTATCTATCTATCTATCTATCTATCTATCTATCTATCTATCTATCTGTCTGTCTGTCTGTCTGTCTGTCTGTCTGTCTGTCTGTCTGTCTGTCTGTCTGTCTGTCTGTCTGTCTGTCTGTCCGTCCGTCCGTCCGTCCGTCCGTCCGTCCGTCCGTCCTTTGTTGCAGCTCAGTGAACGCGCCCTCTTCCGGGTAACTACCACACCATTCTTTCTAGCAAGTTGGCCAGTTGGCTCACTCACTCACTCACTCACTCACTCACTCACTCACTCACTCACTCACTCACTCACTCACTCACTCACTCACTCACTCACTCACTCACTCACTCACTCACTCACTCACTCACTCACTCACTCACTCACTCACTCACTCACTCACTCACTCACTCACTCACTCACTCACTCACTCACTCACTCACTCACTCACTCACTCACTCACTCGCATTCAGCACACAAGAGTCGTCGGTGATATGGCCATGGTCGCCTACATCATCGCATATACCATGGATCCAGAGGCTTAATTAGCTATCATAGACCGAAAGAACAGCAGTTTACGATAGGTAGCGAGGCACTGGAAGTGGTAAGAGAATACATCTACTAGGGCAGGTAGGTGACCGCGGATCCGCATCATGAGACTGAAATAATCAGAAGAATAAGAATGGGCTGGGGTTCGTTTGGCAGGCATTCTCAGAACATGAACAGTAGGTTGCCGTTATCCCTCAAAAGAAAAGTGTATAACAGCTGTGTCTTACCAGTACTCACCTACGGGGCAGAAACCTGGAGGCCTACGAAAAGGGTTCTACTTAAATTGTAAATTGAGGACGACGCAAGGAGCTATGGAAAGAAGAATGATGGGTGTAATGTTAAGGGGGTAGCAAGAAGTGAGCAGATTGGGTGAGGGGACAAACGTGAGTTAATGACATCTTAGTTGAAATCAAGAAGAAAATGGGCATGGGCAGGGCATGTAATGGGGAGGGGAGATAACCGATGGTCGTTAAGGCTTACGGAGTGGATTCCAAGAAAAGCGAAGCGTAGCAGAGGGCGGCAGAAAGTTAGGTGGACGGATGAGATTAAGAAGTTTGCAGGGACAACATGCCACAATTAGTGCACAACCGGGGTATTTGGAGAAGTGTGAAAGAGGCCTTTGTACTGCAGTGGGCGTAGCCAGGCTGATGATGGTGATGATGATGATGATGATGATGCCAGAAAGGAAAAGAACAACCTGAATTTAGCGCAAGCTGTAAGAAGGAAAAGCCCAAGAGAAAGGTCTCATCAGAGGGGCACACTGTTGAAGTCCAAGGAGTTATCCCGTATCTTAAGTCGACACTAGTGCTGCGGAGTTACCATTCCGGAATTGGAATGACTCCGGAATCATTCCACATTTTCGGGACCCCGGAATGGAATGAGAATGCACAGGCGACAACGCTTGGCGGAAGGGATGGATGGATGGAAAACTTTATCAAGGTCCTGCAAGTAGTGGTAATTAACCACTAAGCGGGTCGCTCCCATGTCGGCACCGGAACGCCAAGCCTCATGGCCACGTCGTGAGCCTGCTGGACAGCCCAGAATTTTTCATCCAGGTCCGGGCTGCGAAGTGCAGCTTCCCGCCTGGACGCGTCCTTGATCGCCGAGACTTCCATTCTTTCGCAAGACCAAAAGGAATGGGAATGGAATTCATTTTTCCGAAAATAGAGCACTTTTTCGTCTACGCACTGTTTTTTCTCAAAATATGCCGAAGAAACAACCGGCCTACGCTCACACATTAGTAAGTCAGAGCCTGGAATTTAACAATAAAGCAGTATTTTTAAAAGGACTTGGCTGATTACAAGCATGGTACATTTACAACCAACGCGCCTACTACAATTCTGTCCTTATTGACTGAGTTGCTCGGAAGCTTGTCTCACCTCGCACTCATCGCCCCATCCCTGCCCCCAACCCTTTTGCAATACCGTCCCCTCTGTCTAGACACATGGACGCCTTTGTCCAAAATTCGGTCGACGAAGGGCTGCAGGTTAGCGCAGCACACTGTCATACACGATGAACTGTGCGCCTTCTCCCTCCATACGGAGAGAGAGAGAGAGAGAGAGAGAGAGAGAGAGAGAGAGAGAGAGAGTACAACTATATTGAAATGCCTGCAGAATCGGTTAGGCTCCCTCCACGCAGGGAGGACAAGCTTTTACCGCGACGCGGCCACTACGTCAGTCTCGTGCGTTGTGCTCCTCGAGGTCTTGGTCCCTCGCTACTTCCGCGGGTCCGAGAGGGCCGCCGCCCCCTTGCTGGGGGTGCTGCCCCCTTTCTCCTCGGTTTCGTGCGGTCGAGAGAGGGAATAAACCTTTGAAAACTTTTGGAAGTCAACCGAAGCAGGAGAGCCCACGTAACTGCAGCCACGGCGGCGCCTCCCTGAGCCGCGACGCGATCATTCGCGCCGAAGAAAACCCACGTTCACTCTCATCCAGGAAGCTCTGTTCTAGGGTGGGGAGACGTCCGTGTGGCGCCGCCGCAGCGCTGGCAGCTATTGGTAGCTAGAGAAGCACAACCGTTCATTTAAAGCTCGCTCATACTGTGAATGCTAGACAATGCTTCGAGGCATCCCCCTCGGCTTTTCGTGCTACCACATCCACCCTCCTTTCCAGACTTCTATAGCAAATAAAGAACGCCTCCGTAACGCACTGCAACACTGGCTCCTGCGCCCAGCGGGTCACGCACTCAATAAGTCCGCCAACATGGCACATTGGAAATAGTTTTTTGAAGTTACCTGCGAAGAAAACAAACAGGCAGCATGCTACATATTTTGCTCTGTAACTACACATGCTCTTGTAGGAGTTTATCCAATTTGATTCGGCACCTAAAAAGAAAGCATGAACGTGAGTACAGGCACTAATAGAAAGGGCTGGCAAGCCAGCCGAGCGTAATGTCGGCCTTCACCGCCGGGTGAAGCTCTGTGCCTGATCATCGAAAGGCTGCTCTCGACGACGCCACAATCAACATGATTGGCACTGACATCGAGTATTTTCGTGTTGTGGAGAGGGAGGGATTCAAAGAATTGGTAACGGTAAGTTTGACGATATTATAAGCCACCTTTCATCGAAGTAAGCGCTTTGTATTCTTTCAAATTCAGGTCGTCGTCCCGAGCTACAAGTTGCCTTCACGGGATGACCTCGGAGAGAAGTTCGTGCCCGGGAAAGTATCAGCGCTGCAGACCAAAATGTCCTCGTCTTTGGTGGGAGCAGAGTACGTCTGTATCGCACTAGACGTGTGGACGTCGCGGTCTATGAAGGACTTCCTGGCTATCGAAGCAACGTTCGGTGACAGCGAATTCACGACTTACATGTCCCTCCTCAGTTTCACTCGTCTGCCACACAGCTGCTCGTATTCGCTCCGAATATGACGCAGCGTTGCTGCAGTGGAACATGGCTGAGAAATTGAAGTATGTATTTTCGTACATTTTCGCCTTCGTTAACTGTTTTTATTTCATTTTCCACATCCTTCACGTGGGGACAGACAACACTTCATCAATGACAAAAGCATTTGCATTTACCGGTCGGGAGATTGAAGAGGGTGATGATGATAATTTTCATGACTGCCCGTAACGCTTAACCAAAGAGATTCTAAGCGAGTTCCATCAGTTGGGGCAATTTCGATTTGGCTGCGCCACTCCCAGCGTGCAGCTTGCCATAAAAGAAGCCATTCGGCAGGTATGCGCTATTAAATAACATATTGATTTCAGCTTATGTGCATTGATACGTCGTTCACTTATTACTATTTTCATGAACAATTGTATGGGCCAAGCTTTGCTAAATAATTTGCTATGAATGCATTGACAAAGAATGTATTAACATAAAAATTGCGGTTTGGAAAGTAAGGGCAGACAACTGTGCTCATTGCAGTTTTGGTGCTTTAAAGATTTGTTATGCGATTACCCCTAGCTCCTGTTTAGCCGAATTTTCGAGCATGCTTCGCTTTTTCATCTTGGGGATTCGTCGTGCATTTGCTGCCACAGCCGAGGTCGCGAACTCTCCCATCAAATAGTGGCTGCGGATCATTTTTCTGCCGAAGGCCAGGCACCAAGCCTACGCGACTTCGAGGTCTGCTCTCACCACGTCAATCTACCGTTCTCAAATACCTGTAAAGACAAACAAAAACAAAACTGGTACATCATGTAAAGAATGCCCGCGGTGTCCCAAAGTTACATTTTAAAAGATTTCCATTTCACTGATTCCTTGTTAAAGCTATTTTTGTCTTATTGTATTTTGTGCTCCTTGCTATTTTTCTCCTTTCTTGATCTCCCTCTCCTTTATTTTAATACCCCCCTGGCCCCACTCGCAAGAATAAAATCCTGCGTGCGTCACACCTTCTAGTACCAATCCCTCCCGCCGTAAACACAGTTGCCTGGCATATAAGACCAGTCAGCGAGGCGGTAGTCTGCTGCTAGCATGTTTATTCGAATTACGAAGCCCATTTCATTAAGATAATATCAGCCGCAGTGCCGTAGCCGTGGCACTACGTGCACGACATTTATCCCTAAAAAACAGGAAGGTGCAGCCTATGCACTAATGTGCACTCAATTTATAGTAGAGCTAGAGAAAACGGCTGTGTCTGTCCCCACTTTATTTTGTCTAACGCAGTCTTGAAGAGTGTCAGTGCGTCGTCGAGTGCAATGCCGTACGATTACATATGTCATCATGCTCTTTCTGAAACTCTATTGCATTGCATTCTCACAGTTTGCGCTTACTGTACTTCCAGTGGCAATAATGAATAATTATGGTCCTCGCTTTATTTTAAGACCCAAATGCTCAGGAAGTCAAACAAAAATGCGGCACCATCGTTGCATCGATACGCAAGAGCACCGCCGACACGGAAGAAGTGTTAAATGTGGCCGTTCTGCATTTGGAATCTGACAACGCCACGAGGTGGAATTTGCAGCTGCGAATGATGAGAAAGCTCGCTACCACTTTTTGGAGTCATCCAGACCTGACAGAAACTCTCCACGGGTGCAAGAAGGCTAAACTGTCTAAATATGAACTGAGGCTGGCGGTAGACTTGGCTGAGCTTCTCTACCCTGCAGAGGAAGCCACAGAGTTGCTGCAGAAAAGGCACGAGACAGCCGGGCTTTTGCTTCCCGCGCTGCGAAATATCAAAGTTTCCGTTGGGGGAATCTTAAGCAAAGGGACATCATTTCTTCGCAGAGAGGCGGCTAAAGGCCTAAAGCGTAGCCTGAAGAAGTGGTTCGCAAGACCTGGAACTCTTCATGGGTGCCCTCCTAGACCCACGGTTTGCCTTCTTGGTGTTTAGCTGCAACAGCCGAGCAGATGCGTTCTGCTGTGCTGGGGAGGGGGCCTCTTTTGTTAGGCGAGGACATCGGCACCATCGTCGTGAATTCAGACTCTGAAACAGGGCAAAGCAGACTAATGTTTAAAGATATCAGGCAAAATGAAGATGCCCACTAAGACATTATGCCTGAATCGACTGCAAGGGAAATTATATTTCCCTTACAGAGAGAACTTGCGCAGACACGGTCAAGCCTCTGACCTATTGGAAAGCGAACGCTAGCCGCTTTCTCTTGCTTTAACACGTCGCACGGGCAGTTTTCACTGTGAATGCGACGTCAGCTGACGTGGAACGCGCGTTTTCTACGGCATCCCTGATAATGACAGCGAAGCGAAATCGGCTGTCAAACACCTCTTTCGAGCAGATCATGTTTGTTAAGAGCAACACATGGGTAAAAAGCAATTGTTTAATCTCACTTTTTTGTTTTTAGAATTAACTGTTGAAGCAGCCGTCATTTACACTTCGGGTATTCAAAACAATGGCGATGCGCCCATTTAGCTCGTGACATTTTGTAGCAAGATTTGGATGAATAAAACCAAAATAAAGCATCTTTTTGCACCTTCAACTGCTTGCGACTTTTATTGCAGCATTTAAAAATCACGAGGATGCCTAAGCAAAAGTATGCTACGTTGTGATTTTAGAATCAACACATTTAAGCTTAAACAATATTAGAACATCACAAGCCGTTAAAACATACTGACCATACAAATACTGTAGGTAGCGGAAGAACTTCTCCTGTGGGAATTAGTAGGTTGGTTGTACTGCAGGAGATATGTCACCAAGCTACTATCCCTCGATCTTGGTAATGTGTTTTGCATATTTTTGCAGTTCTTAACGCATTTGATGACATCGGCTGTATGGTACGTTCATGGGTAACTGATAAAACTACCAAGAAGCCTTTCCTTTGTTGAGGTATTACAGGAACTCAATTGAAAAGCCCGGTCATTCCCGGAGTGGAAAAGGCTAAGTTTTTTTCATTCCGAGGAATTGAAAGGAATGGAATTGCGTGAAGTTCTAATTTCCCGGAATGGAATTGGAATAGATTGGAGGCGCCCATTCCTCAACACTGGTCAACACCACTCGACAAAGCGCTCTCAGGTGACTCACTGCTAGCACCCTAAGCATTGCACAACGCATATACTGTTACCTACGTATCAGGTAACATTTTTTTTTTGTCTCGGCGCACGATTCGTCGCGTCTAGTTACGGGCACGGGAGATGAAATCCTGCTTATGACGTGTTTTATTGCTCTGCCGGGGCGCAGCGAATGCCTATGAACACACCACCTATGCTGATAAGAAGGCACGTGGAGAGACACATCGCCTGTGGAACGAAGTTCTGGCCGTTTATAATTAACGAAGTGTAGTTTATTCAGTAGAGTTTCCAGTGGAACTTTCGCTATACCATCATGAGCCCAATGTACAAGCACTGCGGTGGCACTGCAAGAGAGTGGCATTTGCAAAAATATTGACAGGATATATCCTTTGACGCTTTGTCTAATGGATGCATACCTTTATTGCTGCGAACAAAAAGTACCAACTGCTTTCATATCGACATAGGGAAAATGAAACTTGAATGCGTTATACTACATGACGTTATACTACATGAGGAAACTCCTGCATTATAGACTCGGTGCTGTAAATCAGCTTAGTCCAGTTCGCAACCGGCTTACTTGCTCTGTTCCAACTGAAGAACTTTCAAGTGTAGTGAGGAGTGATGTCTGTGTCTAGTCATCACATTTGCTTCAAAGTGCATGTAACGAGATGTTGAAAGCCAACGGGGCCGCAGGCCATAAGATGGATCAAAGCGTGAACCGCCACAGAACCCGCACCACTAAAGCCACGCAGCGTCGCAGAAAGAAAAAGAGATTACGAACGCTATTCGGGATTCACATTCTAAGAACGTTTCAGCCTTTCACACGATACGTAGCTATTTATGACGTATACATACAACTCCAAGAGTGTGACGTGCGAAAGGGCAGCTACTATTGCACCCGCCTCCTTAAAATAAGTGCAGTACGTGTTTATATGAGAGCGTGTCTTTTTGAAAAAGATATGCAGGAACCGACCCAAAATTACTCCGAGAAAAATATTTTATACACACATTGCAAGACACTCCATTACGTAAGACATCTCATTGAGTGGTACTACTTTTTTCTTCTTTTTTGGACAGAAAGCTTGTTTAAGATTACATGCGCTATTCGAAGTTGGGGGCGCATGGAAATGAGAAACGTCGTGGAATTTATTTCTTCTTGTTCTTCTCTTCTTTCTTTTTTTTTCTGCGCAGAAACAAGCTATTTACGAAGCCATTGGTATATAAACTTGATTGCTGAGGGGTTTTAAGTTGCAAACACTAGTTGCAGCAACGTACCTTCAGAAAAGGAAGTTATAAAATTACTGGATCCATAATGAGGCCTTGAGGCCAAACATAGATACATCATGGTCCAAGAAAGGAAACGTTCCTTGACGCCCTGGCTTATTTTTTGACGCTAGAGCGTTAAAAAGCCCGTGTCGCAGGAGATTCGGCGTCTGGCTTCGGGAGTCGTATAATAAAAATGGGTTTCGAACCACACGTACCCAAAATACGTGCGAAAATTGTGAACCACGACTTGCACACAACCTATAGACATGCTAGCTCTCGGATTGCAATTTGAATATACGAGAAAACATAACTCTGTTACGCGAAAACCTACACCCCCTTTCCAGCGTTTGTACAATACACAGACCGGAGACGGCGTCCGCCATTTGCGCATGCCGGCACGTAAACTCAGAGTCCACGTAGCCACGCGCCAGCTTCATTGAAACACTTCCAGATGGGGCTCGCCTCCGCCGCACCACGGCACATGCAATAGGCCGCGTTTCGACCGGAAAGCCCGCTCTCGTGCATAGCGTTCGCCGCGAGCGTTTCCCGGTAAACATTACGGTTGCATACGCTGCATTGCCGTGAAGCGTGAGAAGCAGTCAGGGATCACTGAATGCTATCGCGTTCCACTCTTAAAGGCGTAGCTTTAGCGTATTCCAAATTTTATTAATTTATTTCTAAATAGTACAACCCCTATTTGGGGTTTTAGCGGAGTAGAGTTACGTTTATTGGGTTTTGGAGATTGGCAAACAAGTGTAACAATAATAGAATTATACGGAAGGGAAATACATAATTTGGCAATGTAAACACAATGCTCTACCGGAACCAAGAAAAACAGCATATAATAAGCATAGCGCGACATGCGAGACATGCGAGAGAAGTCACTGCTGTATGTGTACAGCGAAAAGGTTTAAGAATGGCTGGGAAATGACTTCATTAGAAGGTTTATTCCATTCAGCTATTGTCCTAGGAAAAAAACGAATACTTACAAGTGTTATTTCAAGTGGGGAAAGGAGTTATGGTGAAGGTTTGTCTCGGCCTTGTGACATATTCTGTAGAAAAAGAAAGTGTCTGCGATATGTCTACCTTATAATAACCTTTAACTAACTGAAACAAAATTTTCAATCTCAAAACACAACTTATTTGCACTAGCATTGGTAAGTTAGCTGTTGCTAACAAAGATGTGATCAAAGTTATTATAAATGAAAAAAGCTATTATAAAAAGCTCACCGCTCTCTTATGCATTTTTTTAATTTGATTACCATGCTTTTGAGTTTACGGGTACCAAATTTTAGATGCTTAATGTTAAGTTGGTCGAACAATTGCCTGACACGCAATAAGGCGAACAGCGGGAGTAGGAAGTTTGAGAGCTCGTCTTAGATAAAAGAGTGAATAGTTAGATGAGCTAATTACGACGTTTATGTGTTTCATTCAGCTAAGGTCATATTAAATTCAAAGACCAAGGTACTTGTAGTATTCCACTTCTAACAGAAAGACGTTATGAGCTGAGAATGTCAAATGAAGAGGATTGCGCTACTGGGAAATGCGTTTCAAAATTAACAGACATTTGCCGTTTATCACACCAGCCAATAACCCTTTGCAGTACCTCGTTCATATTATTTTCATCTTGCTGGCTTTCGATTTCCGAGTAAAGGATGCAGTCATGTGCATATAACTTAACTTTTATAGGTATGTCTTGTATCATGTCATTTATAAATAAAAGAAACAAAAAGGGCCTGAGAACAGAGCCCTGAGAGACACCATGGTTAACTGGTACTCTGTGAGAACAGTGATCAATAAAGGAAGCATGCTATTTTCAATTTGAGAAATAAACAGAACACCATTTTACAAGCTGAGAGTTTTTAAACATTAGACCTAATCTATATAGTAGTTCATTGCGAGGCTTTATCGAAAGCTTTGATGAAATCCATAAAAATTGCATCAGTCTGCTTTCCGGAATTTATAGGTTGAGCGAAATCATGTGCGCTAGTTACTGAGTGCAAGTAGAAAACACTTTCCTGAATCCATGTTGCGAACTTGACAAAATGTTATAGTTATCTGAAAATTGCAAAACATGCTTATTATGTGTTCAAGAATTTTCCATGAAGTGGAAATTAAGGAAATTGGGCTATAATTAGTAACACAATGTGTGCTTCCACTCGCATGAAGGGGCTCGACTCTCTCTGGCAGTTACGCAGTCATCTGGAACTCGGCTCTCACTCAAAGATTTAGAGCATAGAATCGTCAGATACTTTAAAACCCACTCTGCATAACGTTTAGGAACTCATTCGTTATTTCATCCGGCCCAGGAGACCTTTTCGCATCAAGTTGCAGAAGTAATCTGAAAACGCTCTGCTCCCTTGTCATAATGTCAGATATAAGTGGACACGACACATCAAAACATTCGACGACTCCATTATCCTAGGTGAATACAGATTTAAAATGAGCATTGAAAGCATTAGAAATAACAAAACAATCGCTAGTTTTTACACCGTTAACTTGAAAAACATCATAGGTCACAGTATTTGGGGAAATCAGACTCCAGAACCTATCATGAGGCGACGATTGGAAGAAGTGGGAAGCTCCTTCTCGAAACAGCGTTCCTTGTCAGCCGATACATTTGTCTGGACTTGATAAGTAAGTTTCGTTATTCGCTGCTGAAGAGCACTTACGTTATTAAAACTGCGTGCTTTATTTGTTAACCGTTTTATTCTTCTTTGCAACGGCAACGTCTCCCGAGAAATCCAGGGGTTCTTTCCTTTCAATTTCTTTACAATCCGTGGAACAAATCGTGCAAAGACTCATTTATGATCCTTAAAACTATTTCATAAACAATGAATATCAGCAGTACTACTCGAAAAAGAATCTTATTCACATGAAAGCAAGTCCAATATTGAAGTATCATCTGCACGTGAAAAGTTAGGGAAAGATACCCTTTTGGTATTTTGATTTAAAATGACATACGAAAGAGTTAGTATCACAGCCTGATGATCAGATGTTCCGGGGAGAATATGACAGCTAGCTTGAGCACCAACTGCCCCAAATATAAAAAAAAGATTTAGTATTGACACGTGTACTTGTCTTTATCTGGCGACACGTTTCACCGCCTAACAAATGTTATCCCACAGCGCAGGACGCGCTTGCATCTGTCGGAATTTTCTGGAATGTTATCGATGGTTCCATCCGCGGTCTGTTGTCGCCGAACATTGCGTAATCTGACTGCATATATGCGTGACGCGAATGGCGTAGAACTTTGTGGAAGGCATGCGGGTCCCAGCGATTACTCTGGAACGTTCGACGTCTGATCTATAAAAGCCGACGCGCTTGACCCGCTGATCAGATTTCGACGACCGCCGATCGTGTTCGCCTCTGCCGTTGTTCTCTGAGTGCAGCATGTTTTTGAGGGCACAAGTTCGCCCAATAAAACGCTCGTTTCGTTAATCACAGTTTTGCTGCCTTCTTAATCGTCACTACCACGTGACAGTATTGAATAAGAGTTCCCATGAATTTTCGTTACTTCATTGACAATCTGTAATAAGTCAAAAGAAAATGTGATATCGATCATTTGTCTCCAATTTGGTCGTTAGGCTGTGTCACAGGGAAAGAGCGCCAATTCATATGCGGGAAAGTAAAATCACCGGCCAAAATAATCTGGTCTCCAGGCTTTACATGTGCAACAAGATAGTTATTTAATTCATCGAGAACATCAGTGAAAGTGGTGGGTGACCGATAAATAGCCCCGATTACAAACCTCGTCTTTCCTAATAAACTGCGCAAAATGTACCTTCAACGTTAAGTATGTTCGTTATTTTTAATATTTGTAGTGATTGTCCAACGAGAACCGCCTCTGCTACCACGGTCATTCCTCTACTTGCGACATCACCGTGGAACAAATTCGCTGTCATGTATTACATTACGCATCCATGTTTCCATTAGCAAAATAATATGAGGCTAATAGGCTAACAAGAGCCTTTCCAATTCCGCAGTTTTACTAATCACACTCCTGTAGTTTACACTTAAAATTTTCAGTCATGGAGGACTGCACTTGTTTCATCATTTTTCATTCTTATTTAGTTTAACAGGTGCATTTTTCGTTTCATCCCAACCGAACAAGTTGCCGTCCACTCTCAGTCTATTATAAAAACGTTTTACTATAGTACCATTCTCTCTGTCTCTTTTTCGGAACTTTTCCAAACCTTCTTGCGTGTTTCATGAACCTTGAATGAAAAATATTCAGATATGGTAAATGCAGAGCCATTTAACTTGCAGGAGACCTTTAAGATAGATATCTTCCGAATATAATCAATAAACTTAAGGATAACGGGTCTGTCTTTGCTTTTAGTTACCTGGCCAAGCCTGTGACATCTTTCACCAGCGATCGTTGCTATACCTAATCTGTTTTCTAGAATTCTTGTGACACCTTTTTGGAACATCTGAGGAATTTCCTTGTTTGGCTCTTTCAAGACGTAAATGATAAAGTGATTTCTGCGGCTACGATTGTCGAAATCGTTTACTTTGTCCTCAAGGGATGCTAATTTGGATCACATATATGAGTCATCACCTCCTCAATTTTTTCACTTCCTTAGGCAGCAGGCTAAATTTATTCATGTGACACTCAATGACATCAACACCTTCGGTTAGCGTGACGAATTTCTCTACGGTGTCTCTCTGATCGGCCTGTACGTCCTCAATAGCTGCTTTCATTGTCTTTTGGCCAGCAAGTAACTCGGATAGCTTTTCTTTTTCAGTAAGAGGAGCAGGATTAGCTTCAACAACACCACAAGCCAACAGATGAACAAGCAACACGGAGTAGGAAGGTACATATTAACCTGTATTGCAAGGCGAAGCGGGTTACTGAGCCTGTTGCCTTCTTTGCTGCTGCCGTGCCCACTGCGGTTAATCGGTTGAGAAAGCGTATTTAAATGCTGCAAAGTGGTCAGGGGAACTGACATCACTCGATGATAATCCAAGGCTGTCGTTATGACGAAAGAGTGGTTGTTCCCTCGATCAAGCAGTGGTTGTACGTTGCCGACGATAGCAAGCTAGGGAGAGGCAAGCTAGTCCAAATGATGTCATCGTCTCGTGCCCCCTCCGGAATGCTGTTGCATACTGCAGGCTCAACTCCGAGAACAAGCAGCTCCGAGAACAAGCACCACGACCTGTACCGCAAGGCAAAGCGGGTTACTGAGCATGCTCCTTCTTTGCTTCTGCCGGTTTCGGCGAGTAAAGTTCAAACTTCTTCATCAGGAGTTGAATGCGAGCTATAGTTACCTTTGTTCCGCCACACTTCGCGTTACCTAAACAAGCCGGAATTGCTTGATTTCGCCAGTGAGCTGAAGATAGAAATTTCAGAGAGAAAGAGAAAGCCAGAGATAATTGAGGCAATTGAGGCAAGCGGGGCAGATGACCAGGTACTAGAAGAATACTTCAAGGGCAACTCCGGCGTTTTTTTAGCCATATTAAGATATTGTCATTTTCAGATCGCATTGACGGTCCTGTCACCGGTAGTGTGATTCAGTTTGCCTAGAAATTAATCAATAATTTGAAAGAACGAGCAAACGAGATACCGAAACTGAAACGGGTATCTGATTCGTGTGATGGTACGATGAGTGAATCACGTTAGATCCTACACTACCACAAAGTAAACACGCGGAACGCGTGCTAAACATGCAGTACACTTGGCAGTAACGACGAAGAAAAAAATTATGGGGTTTTACGGGCCAAAAGCACTTTATATTTATGAGGCACGCCGTAGTGGGGGACTCCAAAAATTTAGACCACCTGGGGATCTTTAACGCGCACCTAAGTCTAATAAGCACACGGGTGTTTTCGCATTTCACCCCATTGAAATGTGGCCGCCGTGGCTAGGATTTGATCCCGCGACCTCGTACTTAGCAGACTAACACCAAACGCCGAAGAAGCGAAGCTGATGATGTCTCCTGATGACAAAGGAAAGAGAGAGAGTAAAACTTTATTAATATAAATAAAACAAGGCACGATGGTTGGAGCCCCTATTCCAGGGCCCCACTGGCACGAGCCGCTCGCTGGGCTTGGTCCAGAAGAGCCAACTGGCTCTCCCGACCCTCGTCCGCAAGCCATGCCTCCCACTGCCTATTCCTCATTAATGGATGTTCGTGTAATATGGGACTGTCTATGTGCGGAGGCCTCCTGGGACACTCCCATGTGATGTGTTTTAGTGTGGGTGTGTCTGTGCACCACGGGCACTCGTCAGTGAACCTCGTGGGGTGTATTCTGTGTAGATGGTGCAGGTTGGGGTATGTATTCGTCTGAATACGACGCCAGTCCCTCTCCTGTTGGCTGTTTAAATCGGAGTGAGGATGTCCAAAACGTCTCCGCTCCTGCCTTTGCTGTAGGAGGATGTCACGAGAATTCGGTGGAAGGTCATCGCTAGGCCATGCCGTTGCTCGGACGTTCAAACCTCGAGCAATACGGTCTGCCCTAGCGTTTCCTGCCAGTCGCTCGTGTGCCGGACACCAGACGATAGTGTGGTGCCCCTCCAGTTGAGTGCCTAAAATTTTGATTACTGATTTGGGTGCCGTTCCTTGCAAAAACAGGCGGCAAGCCGCTTGTGAGTCGGATAATATGACAGCCGAATTGGTTTGGCGCTCGGCGTCCTGAATGGCCAAGGCGATGGCTGCAGCCTCTGCCACGCATGCCGAGGCGGTTTTGAAGGATGCCGTCGTTATGTTGTTGTTGCATGTAGAAACTATGGTGAAAGTGTCTGAGCTGGCTCGACTGGCATCCGTATAATACACCCCCGGTCCCATGCCGAAACGTTTGTGAAGGGTCTTTGCCCTTGCTCTGCGTCGTCCGGGATGGTACTTGGGGTGCATGTTTTTGGGAATTGGGGCCACCGCGATGTGCGATCGAACATTGCGGTCTATCTGTGCCGTTTCCTCTCCGCAATACTGGGGTCTCAGGGGAAAGCCTAACCTCGCCAATACTTCCCTGCCCTGAGTTGAAGAACAAAGTCGTTCTTTCTGGGCATATAACGTCGCGACTGCGTACTCGTCAAAAGTATTGTGCAGGCCCAGTCCCTCGAATCTCTCTGTGCTAGCGCATTCGGGAAGACCAAGAGCGGCCTTGAAGGCTTTTCTTATTATTGCAAAGGAAGCTTTTACAGAATTTCCGAGGTAGACAGCGGCGATTTAAGTGAATGTTTCAGTGGCAGTGGTGGTGTAGTCTCTGACGTCACAAACACAGGGTAGCCAGTAGAAAGTCATGAGCCGGGCACGCAACCAATGTTTAAAATTCATTTTCAGGAAAACTAAATGACTTGCAGTCATATATTTGGCGCAGATAATCAGAGTGCAAAAATGAACATATTGTGAAGTAGAAGACGCGCCTCGCGGCACAGCCCCATCGCCAACGCGCGGCTCGGCTTCACTCGCGCTGTTGATTACTGTTGCCTTTTTGGACAGTGCTTCGGGCTGTCTCGCCGTTCCCGGGCGCTGCGCTTTTGCATTAGGAGCCGCCAATAAACCTCTTCTCAATTGGTGGAGGTGCTGGGACTCAAACCCCGTCGCTTGAAACCCCGGAGCTGCGATCAAGAACGCTATCGCCCGCCATGACCGACAGCTCATCCCAAACGGCGCCGTCGCCACAGTCCGTCACTTGCACCGGTGTTCCACGACAACGGAACCCCAAGATCTTCAGCGCTGCAGACGACGAAGACGTAGAAGACTGGTTGGCGTCATATGAACGGGTGAGCGCGCACAACAAGTGGAATGATCCAGCGAAGTTAACCCACGTCATCTTTTATCTGGCTGGTGTTGCCCAACTCTGGTTTCACAACCACGAAAGTGACCTACCCACATGGTCAATCTTCAAGACAACCTTTACGGAAGTGTTCGGCCGACCCGCTGTTCGCAAGCTGCGCGCTGAACAACGCTTGTGCGACTGAGCACAGCAGATGGCAGAAATGTTCACAAGCTACATTGAAGACGTCGTGGGCCTGTGTAAACGAGTCAACGCCGCAATGCCCGAAGGTGAGCGAATTCACCATATACTGAAGGGTATCGATGACGGCGCTTTCCAGATGCTCCTAGCCAGGAATCCGTGCACTGTGTCCGAAGTCGTCAGCCTATGCCAAAGTTATGATGAGATAAGGAAGCAATGCGCTTCGACTCGGCGTGCTCTGGGAAACGACGACTTGGTGGCAAGCCTTGACAGCATGTACGACCCATGCTAATTATTTCAACGGGTCAAGGACTTCGTGCGTGAGGAAGTCGCCCGCCAACTTTCTTTAGTCCCTTTCACTCAGGAGCCCACCTCCCGTCTTCCAAACACGCTCCGCACTCTCATTTCCAAAGAGGTCGCTTAAGTTGTCCCTTCCGCACACTATCAGCCGCCTGCAGCCGCGAATCTCAACTCTGCGCTGGCAGTGCAGCCTGTCGCCACGCCTCTCACCTATGCGCAGCCAGTCCTGCATGTGGCCGCGCCTCTTACGTACGCGCAGGCAGTACGCAAGCCTCCGCCTGCGTCTTTCACGAGCCATTCCCAACCGGTGCCACCGGAAGCCCATGCTGCATCTTGGACCGCACCGAGAGCTAATCCTTGGAGGACGCCTGACAATCGTCCCATCTGTTATTAACGCGACAGCGTTAAGGAGCTCGTATCGCAGAAAAGCCGGTGTCGTCGGCGTCGGTGTCGGCGTCGGCGGCGTTGGCCGTGAGCGATAAATCCCAGCAGGCACTTCATGAATAAAAAACAACTTGCAAGATGGGCTGGGTGGGAATCGAACCAGGGTCTCCGGAGTGTGAGACGGAGGCGCTATCACTGTGCCACGAGTTCGACGCTTCAAAGCGGTACAAACGCGCCTCTAGTGAATGCGGTGTTGCCTTAGAAACGAGCTGTTTCTAAGGCTCAGGCGTGCGTCGCTTGCTCAGGCGCACATTTCGTTGCCGCGCCGAACGCTGCGTTGCTCGACGCTCACCGCGTCCGATGCGGGGCGCGTAGCCCATTGTCTTACATCCCTTGGCGGGTCGACGGGAACGCTGTCGCGTTCCACTCTTGAACTCGAAGCTTAAGCGTCCTCCAGTTTTTCTAGCTGCACTCCCGGACACGTCGCCCGATATTGCCCCCGTCGGCCTCAAGCGTTCGGCGATCGCCTCTCGGCCATTCCAGTACGGCAGCCAGCCCTTTCGCCAATACGCCACTCCTTCTCCCCAACCGCATGCTCGTGCTGACCTTCCAGAATTTCCTTCGCGTCGCTCGCCATCCCCTCGCCGACGCTTGCTTTCCCCAATACGTCGGCGACCCGCACCTTCTGACACCTTTTCTGACGCCTTCTCGCCATTTGGGAAGGTGACGGACATCTCAAGAGAGCTGTGGCGCGCTCACGGCGTGTCTGACAAGGGGTCAACTACGAGGACGGTGACCTTGAAGTTGAACGCTGGCGTGAAGCTCGACGACTTGCCGCACCAGGTGAACGTTGCTGGAGAGCTGGCGCTTGTTGTCATATCGGGCCGGCCACCCCTGTGCCTTCGCTGCCGTGGCACAGGTCATATTCGGCGTGACTGTCAAATTCCACGGTGTGGTTCGTGCCGTCGCTTTGGACACGACGAGGGCCACTGCGCACGGACGTACGCCAGCGTCGCCGGGCCAGTGAGCAGTGATGAGACATAAGCACTTCTCATGGATGAGGCTGACGCGGAGGAGGCATCGAAAGAAGCTAGCGGATCAGCGGTGCAGGAGACCACGTCGGCTGCTCCTAGGGCGCATCAGTTCGACGCGCAACCCAAGGCTCGCGCATCTCCTGGACAGACACCTCTACCTCCGGCACAGGACGCCGTGGCGGCGTCGAAGAACGCAGCGGAAACGCCTGACGCGTCTTCGGAGAACGCCACCCAACCGGTGGCGGAGCCCATGGACTTTTCCCCTGAAGGGTCCAGCCACATGGCCGGAAAGCGGTCGCACGATGAGGCCGTCAGCAAGGCGTCGCAACAGGATGAAATAGGCGGTGATGAGCCTCCTTTTAAAGCAGCAGGTATGAGGCGAGCGTCCTGGAAACTGCGGCCGAACATTCCGGCCGATTCACGGCAGGCGGGGAAACCGCCTCCGTAGTTTCGTGCTGTAGATCCCGAAATGGGGTTTGGGGGCGTGCGATGTTGTCGTGAGGGTAGACACCATAAGATAGGGTTTCTTTTCTCTCGATATGGCGATCAACTTTCCTGAAGCACTTCGTGTAGCGACTCTGAATGTACGAGGTCTTGGAGCAAGAAGGCGGCAGTGTCAACTTAGTCGCCTTCTCTTAGAAAACAATCTACATGTGGTGGCAATCCAAGAAACCAAAATTGATAGCCAGGAAGCGACTGATCGAATGGTGTCCACTTTCCGTCAGCATTATGATGTTTGTGTGTGTCATTCTGTCGGTGCCTCTGGTGGTTGTGCCCTTTTCATCCGCAATAGTGTCGGTATAACTGTGCAATCGCTCTTTTCGTGCCAAAGCGGACGCCTCCTGGTTGTCGATTTTTTCCAATATGGTCTGAATTTCCGTGTCATTTGTGCTTACGCTCCAAATGTAGAGGCGGAGAGAAAAGAGTTTTTTGAGCGTTTTCAGATGTATCTCGATTGTGAAAAAGTACTAGTTTTGCTGGGGGACTTCAATTCTGTTTGTCGTTCGGTAGACCGTGTAAAAGGTTTGCCAGTGCGAGATAAGAGTTCGGAGGTCTTGAATGTTGTAGTTCACGACCACAACTTAGAAGATATTGGAAGTGTTGTCACAAATGGTGCGCGTCCGCAATTCACACATTTTCAAGGCGATAGCCATGCACGATTGGACAGGCTGTATGTGTCGCTTGAACTTGTGCCACTATGTACATCGTACGAGGTTAAGCCAGTGTCTTTCAGTGACCATTGTCTAGTTATTGCAACCTTTGGTAAAAAAGAAAACAAAAAGTACTTCAAGTGGGAACTTTGGAAACTTAATGCGAAATTGATGGAGGATCAGGTTTTCGTTGAAGATGTAGATGAGAAGCTAAAGAAGCTACTCACAGTGCAATCTTTAAGTATTGGTGTAGAGTGGGAGGAGTTTAAGCAATTAGTAAAAATGAAAGCCATCGAAAGAAGTAGCACATTGCGTTATGAAGACAAACGAAACGAAACACTGCTTCGTGAGGAACTTGAATATCTTACGGGTATAGAATGCTCCCAACCAGGTACTTACACCAACGAAATAAGAAACATAAAAATTCAGTTAGAGAGAATCGATGCAGAAAAGTACAGAGCGGCGGTTATGCGTGCACGGGCCGAGAAGCTGTGGGCCGGTGAAACGCCCACAAAACGTGCGTTATCGGACGAAAAAGAATACACTTGCAATAAGGAAATACGGCAAATAAGAAACGGTAATGACGTTTCGGAGGACCGTAGTGTAATCAAACGCGTCGTCGCTGATCATTTCAAAGAATTGCTAGGTCGACCGCGCACCATTATAGGGGGCTTTAAAGCGGAATTCCTGTCGTTACTGCCAAATCTGGAAGAAGAAGAAAGAACGCGTTTGGAACAGCCAATTTCTATGAAAGAAATAGAGGATGCAATAGATGCACTACCTGTCGGCAAGGCACCCGGCCCTGATGGCCTAGGTGTAGCATTTTATAAAATATTCAAAGCAATTACAGCCCAGATTCTACTCAAAGTTATCGCCGAATCATATCAGCAAAAACATATACCACTGTCCTTCACAACTTCGCACATCGTTCTCATCCCAAAAACTGAGGCACCTGAAAAACGTCAGTTGGTGGGGTCTTATCGCCCGATAAGCCTTACCAACGTCGACTACAAGATATTTATGAAGGTATTGGCCAAACGATTGCAGGGTGTGATAACGAGGCTAGTTGGCACGCATCAGACCTGTGGTATAAAGGGTAGAAGCATCGCCACGAACATACACGTAGCTCGAAGTGTGCTAGAATGTTGCGATGTATTTGGCGATCGAGTGGCAATGATGCAACTAGATCTCGCTAAAGCCTTCGACCGTGTTTCCCACGATGTTCTCTTCGCCATATTAGAGCATTGCAACGTGGGAAGCGTAATAACAGATGGTGTCAGGATGGCGTATGCTAACTGCTCAACTCGGGTCATTGTGAACGGGGACCTGACAGACAGCGTGCAAGTGCTGTCTTCTGTCAGGCAGGGATGTCCGCTGTCGCCCCTGCTATTCGCGGCTTACCTTGAGCCTTTGTGCAAGGCTATCCAAAACAATGAACGGATAACTGGCTTCAGGTTACAGTCCACACAGGTGAAAATATTGGCGTATGCCGATGACATCGCAATATTCTGTTCAAATAGAAATAGTATTTGTGAGGCCATGGCGGTAGTTGAATCCTTCTGCAAGTGCACCGGGGCGCAAATAAACTGTGCCACGAGTTCGACGCTTCAAAGCGGTACAAACGCGCCTCTAGTGAATGCGGTATTGCCTTAGAAACGAGCTGTTTCTAAGGCTCAGGCGTGCGTCGCTTGCTCAGGCGCACATTTCGTTGCCGCGCCGAACGCTGCGTTGCTCGACGCTCACCGCGTCCGATGCGGGGCGCGTAGCCCATTGTCTTACATCCCTTGGCGGGTCGACGGGAACGCTGTCGCGTTCCACTCTTGAACTCGAAGCTTAAGCGTCCTCCAGTTTTTCTAGCTGCACTCCCGGACACGTCGCCCGATATTGCCCCCGTCGGCCTCAAGCGTTCGGCGATCGCCTCTCGGCCATTCCAGTACGGCAGCCAGCCCTTTCGCCAATACGCCACTCCTTCTCCCCAACCGCATGCTCGTGCTGGCCTTCCAGAATTTCCTTCGCGTCGCTCGCCATCCCCTCGCCGACGCTTGCTTTCCCCAATACGTCGGCGACCCGCACCTTCTGACACCTTTTCTGACGCCTTCTCGCCATTTGGGAAGGTGACGGACATCTCAAGAGAGCTGTGGCGCGCTCACGGCGTGTCTGACAAGGGGTCAACTACGAGGACGGTGACCTTGAAGTTGAACGCTGGCGTGAAGCTCGACGACTTGCCGCACCAGGTGAACGTTGCTGGAGAGCTGGCGCTTGTTGTCATATCGGGCCGGCCACCCCTGTGCCTTCGCTGCCGTGGCACAGGTCATATTCGGCGTGACTGTCAAATTCCACGGTGTGGTTCGTGCCGTCGCTTTGGACACGACGAGGGCCACTGCGCACGGACGTACGCCAGCGTCGCCGGGCCAGTGAGCAGTGATGAGACATAAGCACTTCTCATGGATGAGGCTGACGCGGAGGAGGCATCGAAAGAAGCTAGCGGATCAGCGGTGCAGGAGACCACGTCGGCTGCTCCTAGGGCGCATCAGTTCGACGCGCAACCCAAGGCTCGCGCATCTCCTGGACAGACACCTCTACCTCCGGCACAGGACGCCGTGGCGGCGTCGAAGAACGCAGCGGAAACGCCTGACGCGTCTTCGGAGAACGCCACCCAACCGGTGGCGGAGCCCATGGACTTTTCCCCTGAAGGGTCCAGCCACATGGCCGGAAAGCGGTCGCACGATGAGGCCGTCAGCAAGGCGTCGCAACAGGATGAAATAGGCGGTGATGAGCCTCCTTTTAAAGCAGCAGGTATGAGGCGAGCGTCCTGGAAACTGCGGCCGAACATTCCGGCCGATTCACGGCAGGCGGGGAAACCGCCTCCGTAGTTTCGTGCTGTAGATCCCGAAATGGGGTTTGGGGGCGTGCGATGTTGTCGTGAGGGTAGACACCATAAGATAGGGTTTCTTTTCTCTCGATATGGCGATCAACTTTCCTGAAGCACTTCGTGTAGCGACTCTGAATGTACGAGGTCTTGGAGCAAGAAGGCGGCAGTGTCAACTTAGTCGCCTTCTCTTAGAAAACAATCTACATGTGGTGGCAATCCAAGAAACCAAAATTGATAGCCAGGAAGCGACTGATCGAATGGTGTCCACTTTCCGTCAGCATTATGATGTTTGTGTGTGTCATTCTGTCGGTGCCTCTGGTGGTTGTGCCCTTTTCATCCGCAATAGTGTCGGTATAACTGTGCAATCGCTCTTTTCGTGCCAAAGCGGACGCCTCCTGGTTGTCGATTTTTTCCAATATGGTCTGAATTTCCGTGTCATTTGTGCTTACGCTCCAAATGTAGAGGCGGAGAGAAAAGAGTTTTTTGAGCGTTTTCAGATGTATCTCGATTGTGAAAAAGTACTAGTTTTGCTGGGGGACTTCAATTCTGTTTGTCGTTCGGTAGACCGTGTAAAAGGTTTGCCAGTGCGAGATAAGAGTTCGGAGGTCTTGAATGTTGTAGTTCACGACCACAACTTAGAAGATATTGGAAGTGTTGTCACAAATGGTGCGCGTCCGCAATTCACACATTTTCAAGGCGATAGCCATGCACGATTGGACAGGCTGTATGTGTCGCTTGAACTTGTGCCACTATGTACATCGTACGAGGTTAAGCCAGTGTCTTTCAGTGACCATTGTCTAGTTATTGCAACCTTTTGTAAAAAAGAAAACAAAAAGTACTTCAAGTGGGAACTTTGGAAACTTAATGCGAAGTTGATGGAGGATCAGGTTTTCGTTGAAGATGTAGATGAGAAGCTAAAGAAGCTACTCACAGTGCAATCTTTAAGTATTGGTGTAGAGTGGGAGGAGTTTAAGCAATTAGTAAAAATGAAAGCCATCGAAAGAAGTAGCACATTGCGTTATGAAGACAAACGAAACGAAACACTGCTTCGTGAGGAACTTGAATATCTTACGGGTATAGAATGCTCCCAACCAGGTACTTACACCAACGAAATAAGAAACATAAAAATTCAGTTAGAGAGAATCGATGCAGAAAAGTACAGAGCGGCGGTTATGCGTGCACGGGCCGAGAAGCTGTGGGCCGGTGAAACGCCCACAAAACGTGCGTTATCGGACGAAAAAGAATACACTTGCAATAAGGAAATACGGCAAATAAGAAACGGTAATGACGTTTCGGAGGACCGTAGTGTAATCAAACGCGTCGTCGCTGATCATTTCAAAGAATTGCTAGGTCGACCGCGCACCATTATAGGGGGCTTTAAAGCGGAATTCCTGTCGTTACTGCCAAATCTGGAAGAAGAAGAAAGAACGCGTTTGGAACAGCCAATTTCTATGAAAGAAATAGAGGATGCAATAGATGCACTACCTGTCGGCAAGGCACCCGGCCCTGATGGCCTAGGTGTAGCATTTTATAAAATATTCAAAGCAATTACAGCCCAGATTCTACTCAAAGTTATCGCCGAATCATATCAGCAAAAACATATACCACTGTCCTTCACAACTTCGCACATCGTTCTCATCCCAAAAACTGAGGCACCTGAAAAACGTCAGTTGGTGGGGTCTTATCGCCCGATAAGCCTTACCAACGTCGACTACAAGATATTTATGAAGGTATTGGCCAAACGATTGCAGGGTGTGATAACGAGGCTAGTTGGCACGCATCAGACCTGTGGTATAAAGGGTAGAAGCATCGCCACGAACATACACGTAGCTCGAAGTGTGCTAGAATGTTGCGATGTATTTGGCGATCGAGTGGCAATGATGCAACTAGATCTCGCTAAAGCCTTCGACCGTGTTTCCCACGATGTTCTCTTCGCCATATTAGAGCATTGCAACGTGGGAAGCGTAATAACAGATGGTGTCAGGATGGCGTATGCTAACTGCTCAACTCGGGTCATTGTGAACGGGGACCTGACAGACAGCGTGCAAGTGCTGTCTTCTGTCAGGCAGGGATGTCCGCTGTCGCCCCTGCTATTCGCGGCTTACCTTGAGCCTTTGTGCAAGGCTATCCAAAACAATGAACGGATAACTGGCTTCAGGTTACAGTCCACACAGGTGAAAATATTGGCGTATGCCGATGACATCGCAATATTCTGTTCAAATAGAAATAGTATTTGTGAGGCCATGGCGGTAGTTGAATCCTTCTGCAAGTGCACCGGGGCGCAAATAAACTGTGCCACGAGTTCGACGCTTCAAAGCGGTACAAACGCGCCTCTAGTGAATGCGGTGTTGCCTTAGAAACGAGCTGTTTCTAAGGCTCAGGCGTGCGTCGCTTGCTCAGGCGCACATTTCGTTGCCGCGCCGAACGCTGCGTTGCTCGACGCTCACCGCGTCCGATGCGGGGCGCGTAGCCCATTGTCTTACATCCCTTGGCGGGTCGACGGGAACGCTGTCGCGTTCCACTCTTGAACTCGAAGCTTAAGCGTCCTCCAGTTTTTCTAGCTGCACTCCCGGACACGTCGCCCGATATTGCCCCCGTCGGCCTCAAGCGTTCGGCGATCGCCTCTCGGCCATTCCAGTACGGCAGCCAGCCCTTTCGCCAATACGCCACTCCTTCTCCCCAACCGCATGCTCGTGCTGACCTTCCAGAATTTCCTTCGCGTCGCTCGCCATCCCCTCGCCGACGCTTGCTTTCCCCAATACGTCGGCGACCCGCACCTTCTGACACCTTTTCTGACGCCTTCTCGCCATTTGGGAAGGTGACGGACATCTCAAGAGAGCTGTGGCGCGCTCACGGCGTGTCTGACAAGGGGTCAACTACGAGGACGGTGACCTTGAAGTTGAACGCTGGCGTGAAGCTCGACGACTTGCCGCACCAGGTGAACGTTGCTGGAGAGCTGGCGCTTGTTGTCATATCGGGCCGGCCACCCCTGTGCCTTCGCTGCCGTGGCACAGGTCATATTCGGCGTGACTGTCAAATTCCACGGTGTGGTTCGTGCCGTCGCTTTGGACACGACGAGGGCCACTGCGCACGGACGTACGCCAGCGTCGCCGGGCCAGTGAGCAGTGATGAGACATAAGCACTTCTCATGGATGAGGCTGACGCGGAGGAGGCATCGAAAGAAGCTAGCGGATCAGCGGTGCAGGAGACCACGTCGGCTGCTCCTAGGGCGCATCAGTTCGACGCGCAACCCAAGGCTCGCGCATCTCCTGGACAGACACCTCTACCTCCGGCACAGGACGCCGTGGCGGCGTCGAAGAACGCAGCGGAAACGCCTGACGCGTCTTCGGAGAACGCCACCCAACCGGTGGCGGAGCCCATGGACTTTTCCCCTGAAGGGTCCAGCCACATGGCCGGAAAGCGGTCGCACGATGAGGCCGTCAGCAAGGCGTCGCAACAGGATGAAATAGGCGGTGATGAGCCTCCTTTTAAAGCAGCAGGTATGAGGCGAGCGTCCTGGAAACTGCGGCCGAACATTCCGGCCGATTCACGGCAGGCGGGGAAACCGCCTCCGTAGTTTCGTGCTGTAGATCCCGAAATGGGGTTTGGGGGCGTGCGATGTTGTCGTGAGGGTAGACACCATAAGATAGGGTTTCTTTTCTCTCGATATGGCGATCAACTTTCCTGAAGCACTTCGTGTAGCGACTCTGAATGTACGAGGTCTTGGAGCAAGAAGGCGGCAGTGTCAACTTAGTCGCCTTCTCTTAGAAAACAATCTACATGTGGTGGCAATCCAAGAAACCAAAATTGATAGCCAGGAAGCGACTGATCGAATGGTGTCCACTTTCCGTCAGCATTATGATGTTTGTGTGTGTCATTCTGTCGGTGCCTCTGGTGGTTGTGCCCTTTTCATCCGCAATAGTGTCGGTATAACTGTGCAATCGCTCTTTTCGTGCCAAAGCGGACGCCTCCTGGTTGTCGATTTTTTCCAATATGGTCTGAATTTCCGTGTCATTTGTGCTTACGCTCCAAATGTAGAGGCGGAGAGAAAAGAGTTTTTTGAGCGTTTTCAGATGTATCTCGATTGTGAAAAAGTACTAGTTTTGCTGGGGGACTTCAATTCTGTTTGTCGTTCGGTAGACCGTGTAAAAGGTTTGCCAGTGCGAGATAAGAGTTCGGAGGTCTTGAATGTTGTAGTTCACGACCACAACTTAGAAGATATTGGAAGTGTTGTCACAAATGGTGCGCGTCCGCAATTCACACATTTTCAAGGCGATAGCCATGCACGATTGGACAGGCTGTATGTGTCGCTTGAACTTGTGCCACTATGTACATCGTACGAGGTTAAGCCAGTGTCTTTCAGTGACCATTGTCTAGTTATTGCAACCTTTGGTAAAAAAGAAAACAAAAAGTACTTCAAGTGGGAACTTTGGAAACTTAATGCGAAGTTGATGGAGGATCAGGTTTTCGTTGAAGATGTAGATGAGAAGCTAAAGAAGCTACTCACAGTGCAATCTTTAAGTATTGGTGTAGAGTGGGAGGAGTTTAAGCAATTAGTAAAAATGAAAGCCATCGAAAGAAGTAGCACATTGCGTTATGAAGACAAACGAAACGAAACACTGCTTCGTGAGGAACTTGAATATCTTACGGGTATAGAATGCTCCCAACCAGGTACTTACACCAACGAAATAAGAAACATAAAAATTCAGTTAGAGAGAATCGATGCAGAAAAGTACAGAGCGGCGGTTATGCGTGCACGGGCCGAGAAGCTGTGGGCCGGTGAAACGCCCACAAAACGTGCGTTATCGGACGAAAAAGAATACACTTGCAATAAGGAAATACGGCAAATAAGAAACGGTAATGACGTTTCGGAGGACCGTAGTGTAATCAAACGCGTCGTCGCTGATCATTTCAAAGAATTGCTAGGTCGACCGCGCACCATTATAGGGGGCTTTAAAGCGGAATTCCTGTCGTTACTGCCAAATCTGGAAGAAGAAGAAAGAACGCGTTTGGAACAGCCAATTTCTATGAAAGAAATAGAGGATGCAATAGATGCACTACCTGTCGGCAAGGCACCCGGCCCTGATGGCCAAGGTGTAGCATTTTATAAAATATTCAAAGCAATTACAGCCCAGATTCTACTCAAAGTTATCGCCGAATCATATCAGCAAAAACATATACCACTGTCCTTCACAACTTCGCACATCGTTCTCATCCCAAAAACTGAGGCACCTGAAAAACGTCAGTTGGTGGGGTCTTATCGCCCGATAAGCCTTACCAACGTCGACTACAAGATATTTATGAAGGTATTGGCCAAACGATTGCAGGGTGTGACAACGAGGCTAGTTGGCACGCATCAGACCTGTGGTATAAAGGGTAGAAGCATCGCCACGAACATACACGTAGCTCGAAGTGTGCTAGAATGTTGCGATGTATTTGGCGATCGAGTGGCAATGATGCAACTAGATCTCGCTAAAGCCTTCGACCGTGTTTCCCACGATGTTCTCTTCGCCATATTAGAGCATTGCAACGTGGGAAGCGTAATAACAGATGGTGTCAGGATGGCGTATGCTAACTGCTCAACTCGGGTCATTGTGAACGGGGACCTGACAGACAGCGTGCAAGTGCTGTCTTCTGTCAGGCAGGGATGTCCGCTGTCGCCCCTGCTATTCGCGGCTTACCTTGAGCCTTTGTGCAAGGCTATCCAAAACAATGAACGGATAACTGGCTTCAGGTTACAGTCCACACAGGTGAAAATATTGGCGTATGCCGATGACATCGCAATATTCTGTTCAAATAGAAATAGTATTTGTGAGGCCATGGCGGTAGTTGAATCCTTCTGCAAGTGCACCGGGGCGCAAATAAACTGTGCCACGAGTTCGACGCTTCAAAGCGGTACAAACGCGCCTCTAGTGAATGCGGTGTTGCCTTAGAAACGAGCTGTTTCTAAGGCTCAGGCATGCGTCGCTTGCTCAGGCGCACATTTCGTTGCCGCGCCGAACGCTGCGTTGCTCGACGCTCACCGCGTCCGATGCGGGGCGC
This sequence comes from Dermacentor albipictus, assembly GCF_038994185.2. Taxonomy (NCBI): domain Eukaryota; kingdom Metazoa; phylum Arthropoda; class Arachnida; order Ixodida; family Ixodidae; genus Dermacentor; species Dermacentor albipictus. Next base: position 157,581,932 of record NC_091825.1, on the reverse strand, counting down.
GTAGCCCATTGTCTTACATCCCTTGGCGGGTCGACGGGAACGCTGTCGCGTTCCACTCTTGAACTCGAAGCTTAAGCGTCCTCCAGTTTTTCTAGCTGCACTCCCGGAGACGTCGCCCGATATTGCCCCCGTCGGCCTCAAGCGTTCGGCGATCGCCTCTCGGCCATTCCAGTACGGCAGCCAGCCCTTTCGCCAATACGCCACTCCTTCTCCCCAACCGCATGCTCGTGCTGACCTTCCAGAATTTCCTTCGCGTCGCTCGCCATCCCCTCGCCGACGCTTGCTTTCCCCAATACGTCGGCGACCCGCACCACCTGACCAGCAACTCGCAGTTCACGAGGCATGAACTGCGCCCCATTCGAACTGTCTAAGTCCTCGCGCCTGTCCTGCTAACGTGGTCGAAATTTGTGTAGAAGGTGTTCCTGCATTCACTCTTGTGGATACCGGCGCAGCCGTTTCTGTGATAGCCGCCAAACTGTGTCATTCACTGCGCAAAGTGACCACGCCGCTTTCTGGACTGTCGCTTCGTACGGCAAGCGCGCAGAATGTCACTCCACAAGCAGCCTGTACTCTACGTGTGCTTATTCACGGCATTGTTTACATAGTCGAGTGTATTGTTCTTCCCACCTGCTCGCATGACATCATCCTTGGATGGGACTTCTTATCCCGTCATAAAGCCGCGATTGACTGCGCACGCGCCGAAGTTGAATTTTCCCCTTGGAACGCACCCTTGCACGAAGATTGTGACCGCCCTTCTAAACTTACCGTGCGCGAGGACACAGGTATTCCACCTGGCTCCTTCGCTCTCCTACCCGTCTCTTGCGATGCCATCACTGATGCAACGGTCCTCTTCACACCGTCCGACGTCTTCATGAGCCGTAAATCTCTCCCACTACCCTTCGCAACACTTGAAATGGCCGGCGGCTGCAGCAATATATACTTTTGCAATCCCCTCTGTGCGCCTATTACATTGCTCGTTGGTGAATGCCTTGGCTTCGTGGAACTCCTCGACTCTTCGTCTTTGGTTGACGTCCCCGGAGACTCTTTTGATGTCGACTCCGCCCAGTCATCTTCGATTTCCGCGCTTGAGGAGATGTCCAGGGATGCATTCTCGAGTGCCATCGCCGATACCCTCACACCTGCCGAACGCGCCGACCTTCTTGATCTCCTACACCACTTTAGAAGTTAATTCGACGTTTCACAACCTCACTTGGGCCACACGTTGGAAGTGCAGCACTACATTGACACCGGTTCACATCAGCCGTTACGTCAACGACCGTACCGCGTCTCTGCCGAAGAGCGTCTTGTCATTACCACCAAAGTCGAGGATATGCTGCGCCGTGACGTTATTCAACCTTCGCACAGTCCCTGGACATCGCGTGTCGTTCTCGTTCGCAAGACGGACGGGTCTATTCGCTGCTGCGACGACTGCCGTCGGCTAAATAAGGTAACGCGCAAAGACGTCTATCCTTTGCCACCCATCGACGACGCCCTCGACAGTCTTCAGGGAGCAGAATTCTTCTCGTCCCTTGACTTGCGTTCAGGGTACTGGCAGGTACCGATGGCTGCAGCCGATCGCCAGAAAACCGCATTCATTACGCCTGACGGCTTATATGAATTTCACGTAATGCCGTTCGGGCTTTGTAACGCCCCTTCCGCCTTTGAACGACTCATGGACAACACGCTGCGTAGCCTCAAGTGGTTCTTATGTCTGTGTTACCTCGACGATGTCGTGGTTTTCTCGCCTGATTTTCCGACTCATCTGCTTCGTCTTAGACTTGTTTTGACCTGTCTAACGAACGCTGGCCTCCAACTCAACCTCAAGAAGTGCCGCTTCACCGCGCGAGAGCTCACACTTTTAGGCCACGTTGTGTCCAAGCATGGCGTTCTGCCCGATCCTGCAAAACTTCCAGCAGTCGCTGAGTTTCCGAAGCCTCAGACCACAAAGAACTTCGAAGCTTTGTGGGCCTATGCTCATATTTCCGGCGCTTTGTTCGGAATTTCACATCGATCATGGCGCCATTGACTGAGCTTCTGCGCGGTGACACCACCCTCTCCTCCTCGTCCCTTGCATATGACTCCGCCTTTGCTACGCTGCGTCGTCTTCTCACCTCCCCACCTATTCTTCGCCATTTCGACCCGTCAGCTGCAACTGAGGTACACACAGATGCCAGCGGGGTCGGTCTCGGCGCCGTCCTCGCCCAACGAAAGCCCGGCTACCCCGGATACGTAGTCGCCTATGCGAGTCGCACGCTGACGAAGCCTGATGCCAATTACAGCGTGATCGAAAAAGAGTGCTTGGGCACTTGGCAAGTTCCGACCATACCTGTACGGGCGCCCATTCAACTTGGTCACAGATCACCACGCGCTTTGTTGGCTTGCCAACTTGAAAGATTCCACTGGCCGCCTAGCCCGCTGGGCATTACGCATCCAGGAGCACGATATTCGCGTCGTATACCGCAGTGGGCGAACACACTCCGACGCAGACGCCCTGTCTCGTTCACCTTTACCTCCAGACTCGGCCTGCGGAACAACTTCCGCACACTCCATGTCATCTCTCGACATGGACTCCTTTGCCACCGCACAACGTCGTGACCCATGGATCGCTTCTCTTTTCGACTATCTATCTGGATCATCGACCATCCCTGTATCCCGAACCCTCCGATGCCAAGCAGGTCATTTTGCTATTCGTGACCAGCTGCTCCACCTACGCAATTACTCTCCTGAAGGCCGTCGGTGGCTTCTGGTGATTCCCCGCAGGTTAAGGTCACAAATATGTGCCGCTTTCCACAATGATCCACAGTGCGGCCACGCCGGAGTCCTCAAGACGTACGAATGAATTCGCCACCGCTACTACTGGCGTGGCAAGTACAATTTTGTACAAAAGTTTGTTCGGTGCTGCCTTGACTGTCAACGCCGCAAATCGCCGCCTTTACGCCCGTCTGGTGCCTTGCAGCCGCTCCCGTGCCCTGCCACACCCTTCGATCGCGTCGGCATCGACCTATACGGCCCGCTTCCTATGACGCCAGACGGCAATCGGTGGATCGTAGTTGCTATTGACCACTTGACACGCTATGCCGAAGAAGCTGCTTTACCAAGTGCTACAGCGCGGGATGTGGCCTTTTTCGTCCTACATCGCTTCGTGCTTCGACACGGCGCACCTCGAGAACTCCTCAGCGATCGAGGTTGCGCCTTCCTCTCCGAAGTCGTCGAAAGTTTACTCTCGGAATGCCGTATTATTCATCGGACAAGCACGGCATACCATCCCCAGATTAACGGGCTCACAGAGCAATTTAACCGCACACTTGGTGACATGCTGTCAACAGTGGCGTAGCCAGAAATTTTGTTCGGGGGGGGCTACGCCACAGGCCCCATGTATATATATATATATACATATATATACACAGTGAAGTAGACGCGCGTATGAAGCGGTTTATTGACGTTTCGGTCGGGGTCCGGCCTTCATCAGAATCATTTCTGGTATATACATATATATTACAATTTCTGGTATATACACACATATATATATATATATATATATATATATATATATATATATATATATACATATATATACACATATATATATATATACATATATATATATATATATATATATATATATATATATATATATATATATATATATATATATATATATATATATATATATATATATATATGGGGCCAGTGGCGTAGCCAGAAATTTTGTTGTTGCATTTAAAAGAAAAAAGTTTAATTCTAGTGACTACTGCTTTCAAATTTTTTATTTAGGTGGTCAATTATTTATTAAAAATTGGCCAAATCGAAAATTTTCAGAAAACGAAGCTATCAAGTTTAAAACTCCGTGACACAACAATTAAACATGATATCGCAATTCTGTGAATTGCATCTAATAATACATCTACAGCGGACAAAATGGATATGTTACACATGAATCTCAAAAAAATTTAGTATTGTGGAAATACGGCTTGTGCAGAACCCTTGTACACAACGTAATCAATTCACGTAAGATACAAATTGACATAGCAAACTTGCCCGCTTTGACTGTTATAATAGATGCCGTTTACAGAACCACAATGTCTGTTATTCATGCATAGCTATTAGTTTGTAAACGTCGTGCTTCTATATTTTCAAACTTTCGAATTTTTCAAACTATTTTAAACAACATTCAGGCCCTAAATCGAAGTTGTGTTTCCAACAGAACTAGAATTTAACTTTCTCTCTCAAATGCAACGAATTTCAATAAAAGCGATTAGCAGGATTATCTAAGAAAAGGGTTTCTGCGTTTTACAAGTATCTGAATAGGCCGCGTCGGATTGGGCCCGAGCTAAAGCTTCCTCTTAAACAATTTGTCAAGGGATCAAATCCATGAATAACTGCATTGTCATTGCCAAAGATGCTGCAAACGAATTCTTGAACGCTACGCACAGTCAAAACAATAAAATATGTATTCTTTCATAAAAGAATATACTCGTATGTGCCAAAAGTATTGCCAAAATAACTGATATCAATGCTTCCATATTTTTGTCTATTTAAGTAAAGCAAATATCACACGAACTTTAGAACTATATCAGTTCGAAACCAGGAAAGCAGTGCATGCCACTGATATGAAGAATTAAAAGGCAATGAACTGAACAAGTTGAGGACAAATATGTTAATGAAACTTTGTCATGCAAGAACCTTGCTTACATTCTTGTATATATGCAATGGCCAGTGAAAAATCTCAATGCCGCTGTAATTTGTTTTAATGTATAACGCAGAAGCAGCTGTCACCGGTCGTGTATCGTGAGTAATTGCACCGAAATCAGTCGCAACAGAGGGCACGTATAAAAAGCAGGAATTCTGCAAGATATACGAGGGCAAGTCAAATAAATGTGAGCCAACAACGGGGTACTTCTTTTAAAGGTAGTCTTCATGAGAATTCAGACATTTGTCCCATTGACTAACGAGTCGCGTGATTCCCGTCTTATAAAACTCCTTGGATTGCTGCTTCAAAAAGTCTGTATCTGGTTCCGTTGAGCTGTTTTTTCGGTTGCCCCAAAATGTAGAAGTCGCAAGGTGACAGGTCTGAGCTGTATGGCGGATGCTGCAGGGTTTCCCACTTGAACTTTGCCAGTTTTGTATTAACCACATAAGCGACGTGGGGACAGGCATTGTCGTGGAACAAAATGACCCCATTCGTCAATTTTCCACGTTGTTCGTTCTTGATTGCGACACACTGCCGTTCTGGCGTTTCACAATATCGGAAACAATTGATAGCCTCTCAAGATTTAGCAAATTCTATCAGTAATGGACCCTGACGACCGAAATAAAAGTCAACAACGCCTTTCCAGCGGAAATGATGGCCTTTGCGTTCTTTGGGCGCGGTAAATGTTTCCACTGTAAGCTTTGCCGTCGTGTTTCAGGCTCGTAGTAGTGGCACCAAGGTTCGTCCCCAATCACAATTGCAAACATGAAGTCGTCATCCTCATTGTGATACCCGATCAGATGAGTCAAGGCAGCGCGAAACTACTCCGCCTTCTCGCTATGGATCAAAATCTTGGGGATCCATTGCGCACCAAAGAGCCGATAACCGAGAAGCTCATGAATTAAGGCATGAACCGAACCGTGACTGATGTTCAGACGGTCTGCCAGTTCATCGATGCTTATCCTCCGTTCTTGTTTCATCAGCTCATGAACCTTTGAAATTGTGTGGGGGGTGATTGCACGATGGTTTTGGCCCGGTCTTGCAATGTCTTTACAACGTCCTTTAAACCGTTTGCTCCAACGCTTCGCAGTGGTCAATGAAATGCCGTGTTCAACGTAAACGGCAGCCATACGGCGATTAATTTCTGTTTCGGAAATACCTTTAGCTGTCAAAAACTTCGCGACACCGAGCTGTTCAACTTTTGAAGTGTCCATTATGTGACGCAACCATATTCAACCCAGTGTATGAGAGCATTAAAGAACATTTATCTTCACACCTGCGTGTCACTTTTGTAAATGAGACATGCCGTTCTCCTACGCGCATGCCTCGCAGATAATGAACCGAACCATTATTGCGTGGTTAGGGTAGGCGCACTTTCATTTGACTCGCCCTCGTACATTAGAAATGCAAAGATACAATGGGATATACAAATGTGAAAATACGGCTTGATAAAGGACAAAAAAGTGTCACTGGAAACAAAGTTCACTGCATGTATACACAAAACCTCGCCACAAGATATTTAAGCATACGTATAAGTCTCCAATGAGTCTATGTATGTAAGAAGAAGTAACTGTATGTAATGCGTCAAACAAGGCAAATAAACATGTTGCACAATCATAGATTCACAGAATCCTAGATTCCGCCCCCATTCCATCCAATCCCCCCGATGTATTGCGTGCGACGGAAGGCGGCGCGCTTGCTCCCCGCTTTTCTCCTTTGCGCACACAAGACTGAGCCACCATCGTCGGCTCACCCATTCCACCTCCCCCCCTACGCTTTCATTCGCACATACAGCATGCAGCGCGTGGTCACGATTTTATCACCCTTGGACTTTATACGAAACATGAGGGCGACGGCGACGGCAGGAATGCGCCTGGAGTGTCCATGTAATTGCTTTCGCAATAATACAATAAACGTATCCGGCAACTAAAGCGTCCCGTCGCCCATTACTTTCCGCAAAAGAAGTATCAAAATCTAACTTTCACCATGCGACCATTCGCTGCGCCGCAACAATATATTTTTTTTTTCTGTGAGGCGGAGGCACCGAAATGGAAAAAAAACGCATAGGAAAGTATGTTGGCCAGAATCGAATGCCTACATCGGGCACCTAATGGGGCTACAGAATTAATACCGAAGAAAACATGAGACGATTGGCCCACTGAGAACCATACGCATATTGCTCAGTATCCTACACCGGCGAAACAAGACTTTCCGGAAAGGTTCCGTTCAAGGAACGCGGTGCAATCCTTCGAGTCCCCACAGTGATGGCGGCGAGCGACCATTGTTTTTTTTTCTCGTCTGCTAGCCAGAAAGCTTCCAAAACTCTGTCAGGTGAAAATCCGCTCGGCCAGAGCAAACCGAACGCCCACGGAAGTGCACCGCGCGGTGGTCGGGGCCGTACGAGAAAAAAATATGCGCTCTGGCTCGCTCTGGCAGCCCACGGGTAGGGTATAGCGAGAACAAAAAAAATTGAAGAGGCTCAATGTGTTCTCGGCGAATAAAAGTCAAAGTAGAAAAAATAAATAAGAACGTAGTTACTTTGGCTGGCTTTAGTGTCTTGACATGGTTGTTCTGGCGTATACGTTAAAAAGTGTTGATATTTTTTTATTTGACATGACGGCACAAATGAACCACCCCAACACATCGTCTCATTGGACCTCGCTGCATGCTTTGTCAACTCGTCTGCTAGTGTGTTGATTTGGCTTGTCCCGTTGTATGTTCCGATGTAAGACTTTAGAAAAGTCGATGGACCTTTGGCGTCAAATGTTTATAACAACATTAAATCAACAAAGTTCCGCAATTGAAAATTTAAAGTACAACTTTGGAAATGTCAATGCACGTTTCACATCAAGAGCTTATGAGATTTATACCCATAAAGTTCCGCAATTGATATCCATGCGCTCCATAGATTCCGTGGCCTCAGTGAGATGCCGCGGCGAGCCCGCTCACCATCAAAGCGCCCTTGTGATGTCATACTGGTGATGTATGAAGCACCCGTCATACATCACATCATATCACATCATCATCATCATCATCATCATCATCATCATATCACATCATCATCATCATCATCACATCACGTCATCACCCCATCATACATCACACTGGTGATGTATGATGTATGATGTATGAAGCATGAAGCACCCGCGCCCTTGAGGGCGCGGGTGCTTCGATGTAGGCGGGTTTGAGACGTTCCAGGGCAATTGTGTCTGATCGGCCGTTGACATTGACAACAAACGTCGTCGGACGACGCTCTAGAACACAATATGGCCCGGAGTAGTGTGGTTGCAAAGGCTTCCGTACGGCACAGTTACGCACGAAAACGTGGGTAGCAGAGCTGAGTGCGGGAGAAACGTACGGGAACCTTGCTGCTTGTGAACGTGTAGGCACGGGGCGCATCTGGCTGAAGAAGGCTTGCAGGTCGGCGACGTATTCGGCAGGTGATGGCATAGGCGTTTTGGGGGTGGCGACAAAGAAATCGCACGGAAGGCGTAGGTGAGTGCCGTAAACTAGCTCAGCACAGGAGCAACCTAGGTCGCTCTTGAGTGCGGCTCTGATGCCAAGTAAGACGAGAGGCAAATGCAGGACCCACTTCTCCGGCGATTCATGTGCCATAAGGGAGGCCTTGAGATGCCGGTGAAAACGTTCAACTAGTCCGTTGGACTGCGGGTGGTAAGCGGTTGTGCGAAAACGTGTCGTTCCGAGTAGTTTGAGTAGCTCGTTGAAGAGCGCCGAGTCAAACTGTCGACCGCGATCTGTGATGATTGTGGATGGGCAGCCGAACCTTGCGATCCAGGTAGACACGAAAGCTGCTGCAACAGTGGGTGCGGAGATGTCTGATATAGGTGTAGCTTCCGGCCATCGGGTATAACGGTCGATACATGTCAATATGTAGCAGTAACCTTTCGAAGGTGGGAGAGGGCCGACGAGGTCCAGGTGTACGGTGTCGAAACGAGCATCTGGTGGAAGAAAAGATTTGGCAGGCGGAATGGGGTGACGCTGGATCTTCGAACGTTGACATGACAAACAGCAGCGAACCCAATCGCGAACTTGCGCGTTTAGCCGAGGCCAAACGAAACGACTGGAAAGAAGCTTCTGTGTCGCGCGTATGCCAGGGTGCGACAGGTTGTGCACGGTTTCGAATAGACGTCTGCGAAGGGATGCCGGAATGTATGGTCTGGGTGTGTCGTTAGAAGTGTCGCAGACGATGGACGTACCATCTGGGGTCACAACGACGTCTTCCAATTGCAGGGACGTTGGCGAATTCCGGAGTGTACGAAGTTCAGTGTCGTCACGCTGTTGACTGGCGAGTAAGTCGGCCTCGATGATGAAAGGTTCCGATGTCAACGTGGAAACGACATTGACACGACTCAGAACGTCAGCTGTCGGTGTTGTCGGTGCCCTTGATGTGGCGGAACGTTGTTGTAAACTCGGAGATGTAGGAAAGCTGTCGAATCTCGCGGGGCGAGTAACAGGACGCCGAACGATTCGTTGCGTGCACAAGGGGCTTGTGATCAGTCAAGACAGTGAATGCACGGCCTTCGAGGAAATGGCGAAAATGCTTGATAGCCAGGTAAACAGCGAGTAATTCACGGCCGAAAACGCTGTAGCGGGACTGCGGAGGCTTCAGTTTCATGGAGAAAAAAGCGAGCGGATGCCACTCATTGTCGATGAATTGCTGGAGAACGGCACCAACGGCGGTATTTGAAGCGTCGGTCATGATGGCAGTGGGTGCGTCTGGCTTTGGGTGTCTAAGCAGCGTGGCGTCGGCGAGGGCAGACTTGACTTTTGCGAAAGCGTCTGCGGCCTCTTCTCTTCAGTCCACTGAAACTCTTGTTTGCGCTTGTTTACCAGGAGAGCGTCTAGCGGAGCCATAAGTCGTGCGCACTCGGGAATGAATCGGCGGTAGAAATTGACGAATCCGAGAAATTGGCGAAGCTTGGTGAGTGTGGTCGGTCGGGGAAAGTTTTCGATGACGCGAATCTTGGACGGCAGAGGTCGAATGCCGTTAGCGTCGACGATATGACCGAGGAACTCGAGTTCGGTTTGACCGAATTCACTCTTGGCGGCGTTGATGACAATTCCTGTACTGGAAAGGCGTGAAAACAACAACCGCAAGTGGTGAAGATGTTCTTTGGCCGAAGAGCTTGCAACGAGAAGGTCGTCAATGTATGCAAAAACGAAAGGCAAACCTCGGGTGACGGAATCGATGAAACGCTGAAAGGATTGGCCCGCGTTCCGTAAACCGAAAGGCATGCGGAGAAATTCGAAAAGACCGAAGGGCGTGGTGATGGCGGTCTTGGGAATGTCTTCTTCAGCGACCGGTAGTTGATGGTAGGCGCGAACGAGATCGATCTTAGAAAAGATCGTCGCACCGTGCAACGCTACCGTGAAGTCCTGAATGTTCGGTAGAGGGTAGCGATCAGGAACTGTGATGTTGTTTAGTGCCCGGTAATCGCCGCAGGGGCGCCAGTCGCCCGTCTTCTTAGGCACCATGTGAAGTGGTGATGCCCAGTTACTGGAAGAAGGGCGGATGATGCCAAGTTGCAGCATGTGTTCGAACTCCGCGCGAGCGATCTTGAGTTTCTCCGGGGACAAACGCCGGGGTCGGAAGTAGACCGGTGGGCCGGAGGTGACGATGTGATGGCACACGTCATGTTGCACTGGTTGCGTCCAGTCCGGTAGGCGCGTCAAAGTGGGAAACTCGCGTAGGAGTGCGGCGAAAGGTTCGTCCAACATGGCAGAAATAGGCGCTATGGGCGATGTGCCCGATGATGGGACGCCGGGAACGGATAGCTGGGTCACGGAGTCGATGAGACGGCGTCGTTGGATGTCGACAAGGAGTCCGTAGTTATGCAAGAAGTCTGCTCCAATGACTGCATGACGGACGTCTGCAACCAGGAAAATCCAGCGGAACGCTCGTCGAAGGCCAAGGTTTAGCATGACGGAGCGTGACGAGAAAACTGGAATCCTGGTGCCGTTGACGGCTTGCAAAAACGACACAGGAGTCGCTTTTCGGTCGGAGCGCTGGGTGGGTAGAATGCTGACGTCAGCACCTGTGTCGACCAAGAATCGTTGTCCCGTAACTCTGTCCGTCACGTAGAAAAGGCGACTTGTGTGCTGGGCCGGACCACTCGTCGCCGTTAGAGGTCGGCCGGCCTGTTTCCCTGCCAAGCGCAGGGACGCCGACAGTGACGAGCGTCGTTTCCAAAACGGCGGTGGTAGTAGCAAACGCCAGGCGTTGTAGGTGAGGCTTCATTGCGAGTGCCCGTGCGTCTTGATCTGCTGGAACTACGGCTGCGTGGGCGACGAGACGCGCGGCGATGCTCCACTCCACAGATGATGCGTTCCAGGCGCTCACACAAGGAGTCGAGCGGAGATTGCACTGCTGAAGAGCAGGGAAGAGTTTGCAGAGCGGTAGTATTGTCACCCGGAGACGGTGACGTGGCTGCGATGGTTGGGGTGGCTACTTCCATGACTTTGTCGGCCAAAGCGGCAAGTCCGGTAAGGTCCATGGTAGAGGCTGTCGCCAGGACCATCTGCACGTTAGCCGGGAGTCGTTGCAAAAACAATTCGCGCAACAGCGTGTCATCGACGGATCTCGCGTTGTTTCCGAGCAGCTGGCTCATTCGGCGAAGAAGTTGACTAGGGCGTCGGTCGCCGAGTTCTTCAGCGGACAGAAGCTGCTGGATGCGAGAACGCCGTGAAGCTGCTGTGCGCTGTAGCAGTGCTGCCTTGAGATCGTCATAGGCGGCGGCAGACAATGGGGAGTTCAACAAATCTGCTACCTCGTCAATGGCGGCGGGCGAGAGTGCTGCGACGGCGTAATGGAACTTCGAGGCTTGAGAGCGGATACCAGCGACTTGAAATTGCGCTTCGGCCTGAAGAAACCACGCCGAAGGATGCTGGTCCCAGTACTGTGGGAGGCGAACAGCGATGGCGGAACAGGAGGGCTCACCACGTTCCTCGGAAGGGTTCTGGCCTTGAGCTCTCGTAGCGTTGGTCTGGTCCATGGTCGTCTCTACCAAAGGAGCGTATGGCAATATCACGTCCGGGGTCACCAAACTGTGGCGACGAGCGACCACGTAGACCGGTAAAGTCGGGCTCTCGCAGGAGAGGAAGAACCGACACTCGATCGCTTAGCGTAGCATTCTTTTTAATGATCTTCGGAACGCTAGCCCGCGCCGGAACGCGCCAGCCGCTCGAGCCTCGTGTAGACGCGAGCGTCCGCGTCAACTCTCGTGCGACGCCGATGCTGCTGCCGCTACAAAGGCAACACCGCATTCACTAGAGGCGCTTTTGTACCACTTTGAAGCATCGTACTCGTGGAGTCGTGGCTCAGTGGTAGCGTCTCCGTCCCACACTCCGCAGACCCTGGTTCGATTCCCACCCAGCCCGTCTTGCAAGAGTTGAGCCAAAGCCACTTCTCCTCTGTCGTGACGTCACGGTGTCACGTGGTTTCAAGGCGACACCTCCGCGCCTGAAGAGCTGGGTTGAGCTCTCGTAATATGCTTCGCATAAAAAAAAAGAAGTACCAGCGGGTAGCACGCGAGGCCAAAGAAGCGCTCGGGAGAAAATGAGAATAGGAACGCAAACGGGAAGAACACAGAATTCGTCGTAGGGTAATCCAGAATCTTAGAGGGCAACATGTGCTGTCTACGCTGGGCGTACTGAAAGTCAGCGAACACAAATTTTTTCTTGAACTTTTTGAGAAGGTTCGCACGGAGGTTGAGCTTGACCGTGAAAATTGGTCTTTTGAGCTGCATGGCGTGTTTCCCATCAACGTGTCCAACGTATTGTGTCGCCTTTCTGATGTCGAGTTCCGGAATTACGATACACCTAAGAGAGCTTTATACCGGCGTTTCAGCATTCCGGTGGAGAGCAAGCGGAAGGATCAAGGGGACGAACAGAGAGTTCCTTGTCTTGAGGCGCTGAGTGACAAGTCGTGGTTGAAGTCGCGTCAGTGACTTCGTCAGTGAAGTCGGCCCCTGTTGTCTACCAACAGGGGCCATTCCAGAAAGCGTTCCTTGCAAGAACGAGGCCGGTTCCAGCGACCATGTGAAGGTTAAGGAGTGGCTAGAGACCTTCCACGTTCCTCTGTATATGGGAGAAATGCTGGAGTCGTCTAAGGTAGACCCAGATAGCCGGGCGGTCGAGCTAAGTAATGGCGCGGTGACTCCAGATTCCAGTAGTACTTTCGAGGAAGGTCTGGCTAAGCAAGGGGTTTTCAGCGTTAGCCCAGGTAAATTGGCTCGACAGTACAGGGAACCGCAGATTGCTCTGGGCACAGGCTTCGGAGAGTGCGAAACTGAGGCGTCCTTCGAAACCGAGTTAGTGGCCATCCCGGAGAGCGCTCCGTGTGGGGACGTGGCTTGTTCCAGCAACGCCAATGGGGTCAGTGTGGAACTGGATACGACCATCGTGCCTCAGCACTTGAGCGACTCTCGGGCAGTGTCTAATGTAGAAAGTGCAGACGTTGCAGAAGTAGAGCCAGTGGCGATTCCGGAGTACGTTTTTTGTAGATCCGTTCCGGAATCGTCAGAAGTAGAGCAGAGTGTCGTGGTGGTCGAACAGAACAGGAACCCTACGCTCGAGGGTTTCAAGTGCGCTATATATCAGCGCGTGCAAGGAACAACGTTTGCAAACATCTCTGTGAGAGAAAGAAAGCTAAGCAGGCGTAGCGAAAACTTAAGACGCCGCACCGTGGCGAGTAAGACAAGCTTGCGCATAACGGCGAAGGGTACATGTTGGCGGTTCAGAAAACGGAGGCGTCGCCAAAGGCAGCTTGCGACAGAACAGCGTGCGTCTCCGCGAGCAAGGCTGCGGCTGAAATATTCAACCTGGCTGAGGCACGCGCATACGAACCGGGTCAGTCAAACAGGCACTGAGCTGCAGAATGCACCGCGAGAGTGAGTGAGTGAGTGTCAACTTTATTATTAGAAGGGGTAAGGGATAAGGGAGGCTAAGCTACGTAGGCTTCCAGGTTGTGCTTCACGATGGAGTCTTCAGCTCGTGCCAGGATCCGTGTTTGGATGTCTCGGTCGGTGCTGGAGAGAAGAGCCTCCCATTGTTCGTCGGTGGGGGGTGGCGAGACGAGGTCGGCGGGCGGGGGATCTTCCGGGCAGCCCCAGAGGATGTGGTTCAAGGAGGCAACGTCGCCGCACAGGCAGCAGCGTGGATCAATGACACCAGGGTGGATGTGCGAATACACTAGGGGGCACGGAAAGGTGCGGGTCTGGAGGCGACGCCAGGCGATCTCGGACCGCTTGGGAAGACTGCCATGTGGAGGTGGGTAGGCGTACCGTTCGAGGCGATAGTGCTGGGTAATGTCGTGGTAGGTGACCAGGGGCTCCGGCACCGGGGCGTCCAACGCGGAGGGGCCCACCGCTCGGTCGACGAATCCTCGAGCGTGTTGGTGAGCCGACTCGTTGCCGGGGTGACCCGAGTGGGCGGGGACCCAGACCAGTTCAATGTGACACGGCTCGTCCTCCAGTAGAAGTGGGCGAAGGAGCCGTAAGGTGGAAGGCGAGACGAGACCTCGGGCGAAATTGGAGATGGCGTGCTTGGAGTCGGAGAATATGACGCTGGCGTTGGTCGAGGTGGCGGCTAAAGCGATGGCTGCCTCCTCAGCCTCGACGACGTAGGGCGTTCGAACGGTGGCGGCCGTGATTGTCGGCCCCGTGGGTGCCGAGGGTACCGAGGAGGGCTAGACGGAGACGACTGCGAAGGCGTCCCCGGGCGAGGCGTATCTGGCCGCATCCACGTAGGCGATGGCCGGGTGGTCGGCGTACTTGGCGTGAAGCATGGCAGCACGGGCTTGGCGACGGGCGTCGTGAGAGCGAGGACAAAGAGAGAATGGCTATTCTTCCCTCGCGTTTACGGCCTCACCTTCAGGGACGAGAAAGCAAGCTGGCGGTGACACAAAGTGGCAGATGTCTACAGAGGGCAGTGTTAGTCTGCGCCCTGTGTTGTGCTCGGCAGCCCAAAGGCTTTCGGATGGCGAACCTATCGAGCGTGCCTTAAGAGGCAGTAAGTAATAAATTGGGTACGCCAATCAGTATAGTGTTTGCACGTAGAACATGATGCTTTTTTTGTTAGTTAATAAAAAACGGATTGCTTATAAATTCAAAAGCCTCGTGTTAGGCTCAGATTTTTTTTGTGTCGTTGTATGAGCGTGATACACGAATGAAAGTGAAGAAGATTTTGCAACATTGGTGGCTAGTGATCGCGCTTGTCTTAAAGGGGAACATTGAGATATGAGGTTTGCAGAGACGGACCTAAGTTTGGTAATTTTATGCTTACAGTGTAGGGCATGTATTAGTAAACATTGTAGGAATTTTCTTAGAGCATTTAGAGAAGCAAAATTTTTTGTTAAAGGGTTTTTTTTTGTGCGCAGATCTAGTGCAGCTGTGGTATTTTAGGTTTTTAATGTCACTCTGTGAATTACTTTAAGAGATTAAGTGGTCCGCCGAGCTCAATACGTTTCACATTAGAAGCACTGGTACTATCTGGTTGCACTGACCAAACGAGCAACTCAATACGTGACATTGGTCGCTTTGACTATTTCCGATCGCAGTCACGACTTCCGTGGTTTAAAAATGCGCATTTGTTTTCTCTTCTGTGGTGACTTGAGAATCACGCGCCACATAGGCAAATTATGGCCTACGTAATCTCGAAAAGGCAGAGTTTGAGGGCGCGGTACACGTTACCGGGAGAGGGTCCCGATTCCTTATAAAAATATCGGCCTATCCGTATCTTGTGACAGTATACAGCAGTCTTAGAGCCGTTTCACTATTAGAAGAGTAAACTTATCGTTAATGCCGATGGTTTGAGTCATTGCCGCTGGTGTAACGAAAGCCTCATGCCCACACTGGTGCCCGTGCCATTTTTCTGTTGGTATATTTTCATACGTTTTCTTCTTACTATCGCGTGGTTGTTATTGATTGTTAGCTTATTTTGACAAACTGTTCATGGAGCTTTTTGGAAATGCCTGTTTTTAGTGTTTTAGGGGAACGATGCGTGAAACGAATCGGAAAGCAGCAGCCAGTTATCTTTTTTTTTTTTTGTAAAGCCTGGTGTGTCTCGGTGGAGGATGGCCTTGTATTGTCTTGCTTTGTTTTTTGTGGGTTCGGCACTGCTTTGCAAACAGGATTGCTTGCAAACAGGAGACGAAGAGTTGCGGGACCGGTTTGCAAGTGCAGTTTCACCGGACCGGGCCACGACAAACGGTACACAAGAGCACCACGAGGCCTCATGAATGACTCCAGGGAATCTGCGTGCAACGAACGGAGGGTTCGTCACCAACGAAGGAAATTTGGACGCCGATCTCTCGCCTAGTGGCTGCTGACCTTTACGCGTCAGGATGCCCCCCACTTCATCCCTCCTCCCTCACCCCCCCCCCCCCCCCTCCTTTAAGATGCTGTTACGACTGGCGCGAAGCACCCAGTGAAAATAGGATTATCGAAAAACCATGCCTAATTAGAAAGTGCAGAACTGATCCCAAATTCCTGTGGGTGTCTCAGGTGGTTCCCGGCCTGGCTGGGGCCCCGCAGTTATTACGGACCCTTCTGTGTGTATGCGGGACAGGACAAGGAGGGGAGGGGGGGAGGCGCCTTCCGTGGATTGTGCGAGTCAAAGGGAGGCACTCCTTCCTCGAAGGAAATTGCTGCTTCTTCTAACTGCATTCATTATGCAGACGACACAACTATCTTCAACTCTGACATTTGTGTAGGGAACCTAGTTTATAAACTTAATACCGACCTAAACAACGTGTTAAATTGGAGCAATATTAACCAGCTCAATATAAACTCGTCTAAAACTAAATTTGTGTTATTCACGTCCCACCAACGCTCATCCGCACTGCGGATGAGCGTTGGGAGCAGACTGGATTTGAGAGCAAATGGGGAAAGCCGATGTTTTATTTGACATTAAGAGAAAATAGTTGGGCTGGCCATATAATCAGTAGGGCATATAACCAGTAGACGAGTAAACGCCGACCGGTCAGTCATCCCACAAGAAAGCATAGCTAGATGCAGAGCCATGACGCATATTATTGAAAGCCCGTCTTAGGCATACTAGTATGCGCGTCACGTTTTCTACTTGCTGTAAGGCTCTAAGCATGGAACATGTATTATATAATCACACTTGTATCAGTGGTACCTTCTATTTGCTCTTTTGATGTTCGATAAAGCAGGTAACACAACGGCGCAAACCTAACACACTTAGCAAAGCATGCTCAAAACAGTCAAAACATGTTCTCTCAGTGTCTACGGTGCCACCTCTTTCTCGTCAGGGCTGCGTCACCACGACGCGACACAAACATCGGCCCAGCCGCTAGCCTATCGCGCTATCGCCACTTCGAGCACCCGAGCAAGTGCAGAGAACTTTCCACCGCATTACCCCACTGCGGGTTATAGCAACTACGCTTGGAGCGAAACCAAGCTGCCAAAACAATACCTGTAGACTAGTTCGCCAATCAACAGAATAATAAGCCGTAGCTCGCAACAACAACAACAACAACAACAACAACAACAACAACAACAATAATAATAATAATAATAATAATAATAATAATAATAATAATAATAATAATAATAATAATAATAATAATAATAATAATAATAATAATAATAATAATAATAATAATAAGCTTATTTATGTCCACTGCAGGGTGAAGGCCTGTCCCTGCGATCTCCAATTACCCCTCTCCTGCACCAACCAATTCCAACTAGCACCCGCAAATGTCCTAATTTCGTCACACTACCTAGTATTCTGCCGTCCTCTGCAGCGCTTCCCTTCTCTTGGTACTCATTCTGTCACCCTAATGGTCCAACGGTTATCTAATCTGCGCATTACATGGCCTACCCAGCGCCATTTTTTCTCCTGATGTCTATTATAATATCGTCTATATCCATTTGCTCTCTGATCCAAACCGTTCTCTTTCTGTCTCTTAAAGTTATGCTCAGCATTCTTCGTTCCATCGCTTATTGCGTGGTCCTTAACTTCTTCTCAAGCTTCCTTGTTAGTCTCCAAGTCTCGGCCCCATATGTCAGCACCGGCAAAATGCGCTGATTCTATACCTTCCTTTTCAATGATAACGCTAGCTTCCAGTCAGGAGCTCACGATGTCTGCCGTATACGATCCAACCCATTTTTATTCTTCTCTGAATTTTATTCCCATGGTCAGGGTTCCCTGCGAGTATTTGACCTAGGTAAAGTACGCCTTCACACACTCTAGATGCTGACTGGCAATCCTGAACTCTTGTTCCCTTGCCAGGCTATTGATCCTTAGATTTGTCTTGTGCATATTAATCTTCAACCCCACTCTTATACTTTGTTAAGGTCCTCAATCAACTCGTCCGCACTGTTGGATAGAACAATGTCATCGTCAAACCGAAGGTTGCTGAGGTATTCGCCGTCGACTCTTACTCCTAAGCCTTCCAGTTTAATAGCTTGAATACTTCTTCCACGCACGCAGTGAATAGCATTGGAGAGATTGCGTCTCCTTGTCTCACCCCTTTCTTTATAGGTATCTTCCTACTTTTCTTTTCTTTTAAGGTGGCTGTGGAATCTCTGTAGATATTTTCTAGGGTACTTACGTGAGTGGTCTGTACTCCTTGTTATGCAATGCCTCTATGACTGCTGGTATCTCTACTGAATCAAATGCTTTTTCGTAATCTATGAAAGTCATATAGAGAGGCTTATTGTACTCTGCGGATTTCTCGATAACCTGATTAATGACGTGGAGGTGATCCATTGTTGAGTATCCTTTCCTGAATCCAGCCTGTTCCCTTAGTGGACTCAAGTCCAGTGTTGTCCTTATTCTAGTGGAGATTATTTTGATAAATATTGTATATAATACTGGGAGAAAGCTAATGGGCCTATAATTTTTCAGTTCTTTAACGTCTCCCTTTTTGTGGGTTAGTATAATGTTTGCATTCTTCTAGTTTTCTGGGACCCTTGCAGTCAGTAGACACTTCGTATAGACAGCCGCCAGTTTTGCAAGCATGATGTCTCCTCCATCTTTGATTAAATCGACTGTTATTCCATCCTCTTTTGTCGATTTTCCCCGTTTCATGCCTTGCAAGGCCCTTCTGACCACATCTTTAGTTATAGGAGGAGTTTCTGTATACTGTTCATTACTGTTTCGAATAGCGTACTCCTGAGTTCTCTGGGTACTCTGCAGGCCAGTATAGAATTCTTCCGCTGCTGTTATTATACCTTCGAGATTGCTGATGATATTGCCCTGCTTATATTTCAGTGCATACATCTTGGTTTGTCCTATGCCAAGTTTTCTTCTCACTGATTTCAGGCTGCGTCCATTTTTACGGCTTCTTCAGTCTTTCTCACGTTATAATTTCTAATATCACTTATTTTCGCTTTGTTGATCAGTTTTGACAGCTCTGCGAATTCGATCTTATCTCTTGAGTTGGATACTTTCATTCTTTGTCGTTTCTTTATTAGGTCCTTTGTTACTTGGGAGAGCTTGCCTACTGGTGGCCTTGGTGCCTTGCTTCCCACATCGATTGCTGCCTCTGAAGCCAGCCTCGTTACGGTTTCATTCATTATCTCTTAGTCATCATGATCTCTCTGTTCTAAGGCTGCATATTTGTTTGCAAGTACCAGCCTTAATGTGTCTGCTTTTACCCTTACTGCCTCTAATTTGACCTGTGTTTTTCTTGACCAATTTTACTCTTCCTCTGTTCAAATTTAGGTGAATCCTAGCTCCCACAAACCTATTATCGCTGAAATTTACCTTACCTATCACTTCTACATCCTGCACTATGCTGAGATCGACAGAAAGTATGAAATCAATTTCATTTCTTGTTTCACCATTAGGGCTTTTGCAGGTTTTCCGTAGCCTTTACTGTGCTCCCAACCTTCCTCCCTTGCGCGCGCGAGATCGAGGCACCATCCTTGGCTCAGCCTCGCATGCTTTCACTCGCACACGCAGCATACGGCGCACGGACACGGTGTTACCATGGCGGAAATTTTTTTTTATTTCTGCATACTGCAGTCCTATAGGAGGGCTATTGCAGGAGTGTATTACACAGTGGTGAACAAAAAATAAAGTGAAATGAACAATGACACTTACAACAATGGCCACTTCATATATTATGGCAACAGTCAAACCACCGGAAAATCGTTTTGTTGAATACTAAAAGCAGCGAAACATTGGAATACATACACATAAAACATGAACTAAGCTTAGTTTAGGCAGTTACAGACAATGGCTTTCAAGAAGAGAACTGTCGAATTCGGCTATTGGGAGTGAACGAAGGCAGCCAGGTAAGGACTTCCATACTTCTGTTGTGCGAAGAGAGAAGCTGTACTTGAAAGTATTTGTACCGGCATAGAAAGGAATAAGATTAAGCTCGGGGAAGTTGGGCGTAAAAGAAGGCTTGATGAAAGATAAGCAAGCTGTGTTCAAAGTATAGGACATGTTAATTACGTTGTGCAAGAATTTTAATGATTTCACGTCACGGCGTGTGGAAATTTAATGTTAGGTTAAGCGCAGCGAGGGCGGACGACAGGGAAAAAAAAGCGGCCATGCCGGTGAAAAATGAAGCGAACGGCTTTCTCTTGAACTGCTTCTAGTTAGATTATCTTATTGGTTAGGGGGTGACCACAATGTGATGGAATAATCGATAATGGGGTGAACAAGAGGTTTATACGTTAATAGTTTATTAGCCTTTGGAGCCTTCTGCAGAGTACGGCGTAGGTACCCAAATTATTTTAAGGCCGTAGAACATGTTTGGTCGATGTGTGCAGGTAATCAGAGATTGCGAGTAAATGTTACTCCAAGGTATCTATATATTGTTGAACTCTGGTTATATATGTGATTCATTCAAGGAATATGTCGCAGTTACTGGCGCCGCTCTTTTTGTCGAGAAGAAAACAACAATTTTTTAAAAATTAATGTTCATTTTCAGTTTTGCACAGCAAGCACAGAAAGAGACAGAGGAATCGTTCAGTCACTTATGATTAGTAGCAGAGTCAATCCCGTTTTGTCAGCATAGAGACGAATGCTGGAAGAAACACTTTTTTTGGAACGTCATTGACATAAGTGTACCTGGAGTGTCGATACAATTGCTGTCGCAATAATACTAAACATCATTACCACGCTGGCTGAAGCATTATGCTTGCGGCATCTGGTATTACATGTAGGCTCCTTATTGCCCCTCCTCCCCGTGAACCGTGGGGCCAGAGCTCCTTCTCATAAATATTGCAGGAAACTCTAAGTTGAATAAGAGACAGGCCGCACATGGATGCGAACATCCTCGTAGGATTCCGACAGGCACTCGGGCTACTCTGAATTTTCGAAATGCGATAGTGAGCGCTCCAATGCAGTAGCGCAAGCGTGTAAAGATGTTCTTACTAGTATATTTTGGATGCTTTCTTTGAACTCTGGAAAAAAAGCATCACGTAAGAGATAACGTCACGGAAACAACCTCGCAAGGGTGCTTCTGAGTGCGCTATATAACTTTTCAAACACTACATATGCACTAAACAAATATTTAATAATTGGCATAATTGAACGTAACTAAGTAGCCAATTAATCGAATTTGAAAAAAAATGTTGTGTGAGTAACTGAAAACGACTACAGTTAGTTTCATGCCTTACAGTTGGTCTAATTCATCTAATGTATAACACATCTTTTAAACTTGGTTGAAGTTACGTGAACCACTCTGGACAAATGAAAGAGGGTAACCGCATCGAATTACGAATATACAAAGTGCAGTGAATGAATAGCCTCTTCATAGTGTTCTCTTTTGCTCACTTACGTTTCTGACGTTGATTAACCTAGGTAGAATAGGAAATACATCTGAACGACTAATTTGTTTGCACCCCTTAGAACGACAAATTGTCTCCGTAAACATTTTCTTACGCATGCGGTTTTGACGAAATGTCGAACCGAGAAAGCTTTAAACGTGCCAGCTGCCAGTTTTCTTATATATTTGAATTTGACAACTATTTTCTCGTATCTGCAAACAATTTACCCTGCAACTACATTGTAGACCACGAAGTGGGCGGCCAACTGTCTGATGTTGGTACCACTGCGAACGCTGTCGAATTGTAATACCGGACTGGTAACACATTTTCAGTCTGTTCACGTGTTTACTGAACTAAACTTACCGTTGCTGGTATTGTGTTGACAACCATTGGCTGCTTTCTTGGTCATGTGCTTGTCCGGAAATACTTTGCGTCTGCTGATATTATATGGCATGGCGTTTTTGCAGCACGAGAACGCCTCGTTTATATTGATGCAATTAGCAAAACATTTGCCAACTTTTCGTGCCATTATTTATTTATGCAAAAAACACTCACGTCAGTGCCACCTCTCAGCGCATGAAGATCGAGTGATTCACACAGGACACAGCGGTACTGCTTTGGGTGGTAGAAGGCATAAACCCATTTATTTTCTCATCATACAATTTTTTACAATATACACACCTAATTTAGGTTACTCGGCTATGTGTGTCTGTGTGAACATCTTGGGGAAATTCAGCGAGGTCAACTATCTGAAAATTTTGCGAATAACATCTGAGAAAGAAAAAGTAGGCGAACAAATTGCGCGTTTCTTATTTTTAGTGCTTTTCTCTCTTTTGACTTTTCTGAGACGAACAGCTCAATGGGTCACGCACAGTGAGACGAGTATAAAGCTTACGAGAGGGACGACATTCAACGAAGTGTGAAATTTCTTAAAGGCGGCGAGTAAGCACATAACAGTAGAAGTAGCGGCTTTGAGTGCGTTCGGCACCCAGTGACAGCTCGTGCGTAGTTTTCGTTTTGCATCAGGAACGACACGGCTTCTTTCCGGCACGAAACCGTACTTTTCCGGCGCCGCACTCAATGGGCGAAACTACACGGCACATCCACGGCGAAACATCAATGCACAGTCGACGTAGTACCTATGTGCCGTCAGAATTGTGACGGCTCTTTATTGTTATTCTGGTTGGTCCGGCAAGGTGCAGCGCTCTTCCAGCAAATAAAATGATATCAACTAAGCCGGTTATTCGCATTTTTGTTCTGTAAGTTCTTTGTCTTTGATAATTACTGACCAGTTAATTGGGCTTGCGCGAGTAGATCGAGCGCCTCACATTATGAACAAAAAAGAGGAATGAACGGAATGTTCATTGAACGGGAGTACTGCTACTCAGAATCGTATGTAGAACCCGGTTTTTTGTTTATGTGCTGAAGAACGCCAGGTTAGATCGAGAACTATAATGTCATATTTTCGTACTTAAGCCACTCGCGACAAGTGGCGTCTTTCAGGGCATGAAGGACATCACACGCACAAATGTCGCAAGCATAGAAATGCTATCTAGGGTTCTCTGGTTACACATATATACCACAAATATAAGCGAAAGCTCAGAAAAAAGAAGGATGGACAGAAATGCTCGAGAGACGCGTCAAGCATTCTCGAGGATTTGCTCCCTGAGGTAGTTGCGTCATCGGCTACACAATGCCAGTGGCCGAACAGCATTTTATGCCAAATCTTTTGTGAGGTTGGACAATTGTCAGTCCATTGTAATCACATCATCTTGCGACACTCTACAAAAATCACGTAGTTGAAAGACTGAACGCCAAGTTATTCCGAAATTTGAAAACCTGCAAATTATGTGCAACCGACGAGCAACATAATATAGGGACTACCACTTTTTCGTTAATGCACTGGCGCATTATAGTGCTCACTCATAGGAAGCACACATGCACTAGCTCGTTAATAAATTGCACTGAGTGATGGGCAGAGCTCGCATCAAAGAGGAAATTAAGGACATATGGGAACAAACTCCGGGGAAAGCACGCACAGATTTCCCCCGAGACAATGGATACAACCTCGGAGAGTGAAATCTTTACTTCTGGCTTTGCGACAGCAGTGACAGTATGTACGCCGAATCTTGCTCGTAGCGAAATCGCTGCAGGATGGTGTCGTCATAATTATTCGTTTCAAATATAGATCACTCCTCGATATATATTCACCAGCATGTGCTATTCGTGTCGCGACAGCGATTCTCCTGGAACCTATGTAAGTGTCGCCTAATTAATAGTGAAAGTTTTTCCCAGCGAAGAATCAATGCTCTGCACTCGGTGACGGCGGCCTGTGGTTTGATGGTCGTATATAATTAAGAATTTTCACTAGGAATTACAAATAACTGCTATTTCACAAGATAACCATCGTGTTGAGTTTCTTTTTCTTTTTTTCGAAGCACAATAGCCCCACAGCGGAAATGAACGTTTTGAAAGATTGCGCAGGAACAAAAAAAAAACGAAACAGCAACGACGACAACAACAGCGAAGACGTGTATAAGCTTCAAGATAATAAGGTTGCCGTAGCAGCTATGGCGGTTGCGCAGGCAGAACCGAACCAAGCTTAGGGACATTCCTTACTCTTCGTTAATGAAGTCCCTGCAGAGAAGCGTCCCCTTAGAAGGCCGCTTAACACTGGCCAATGAGGGCATCGAACAGAAAGCGAGGATATAACAACTTTTGCTCAGAGGAATAATTTGGGCGCGAAAATAATTGTTTCGTTCGCTTATTGAAAATGGACGGTGGTCGGAGACAAAATGAAGGAGAAACTTAGCATCGAGTGTGCAGGCGTGATGACGCGGCTGATTAATGATGTGATGACGCGGCTGATTCGTTTCGCGTGATGACGAAGAAGGCACACATTAAACACGCCTCAAAGGCTGACGTGACAAACGCTCGGTGTGACTCGAGAGATGACCCTGTCCTGAGAAGACGGATAAAAGGAATGCAGGAAACACTCTCTGGGGCAGGAGTTCACTAAGCGATAATATCGAGATGTCAAAAGGTGCATCTCGAAGATGTATAATCGGTCGTTCTTGAAAGTGCACGCATAAAGCATTTGCTCAGTCGCCAATAAGTGACCGCGAGTTAGTGCAGTGGCATTACCACTTTCTACGTTACACGCAGCGATGTACAGAAAACACGAACCCTGAACAAGAAACCTTAAGCCAAAATTGAAAAGTTAGGAGGCTAAGAAGTCAATGTAACGGATTGGAACTTCGACATGCGGCGCACACTGGACGGCGGGCAAGAGCAAATTACTAATAAAGACAGGTGAAATTATTGCACTTTTTGTGTTCACGCATGAATTCTTCTGTTAGCATTTCATTTCTCCACATTATTAAGGGCATGCTTTGAGTATAAGGCTGGGGGCCATTTTCCCCAAGATTATTATTCCCTGCTCTTCTTGCTTAATGACAGGATAAAATGGAGGTGTTGCCTACTACTCGAGTTGCCTGGTCATTCTGCGCTTGTTTTTCGCCAGTGTAAGGTAGCGTCCGTACGTGAGTGTTCAACAGCATAGTCGTCCTATTTTGCTCTTGTTACTCGTGTAATCTTTCTTCGTTTTTTAATTTATTCTTTTGCATTGTAAGTTTATTCACAATAATCTGGGGTTAACCGTCTCTCGGGTATTGTTACGTAGAATAAAGAGCGTCGTTCTACACTTAAGAATTAAGAAAATGTGCGTCCATTACTAAAAGATTTCTATATGTGCAAGGGCCACAATGTTGCCGTGTGAAGCTGTTTAATTTTTGTTTCCTCTGTGCGCCAAAACCGGATCGGAACGTTCCGGATGAAGCGAGAGATAATTGTGAAAACAAGAACTGTACGCACACCATCATGCCTTTAATGGCGAGCTCTCGTTTTCCGCCAGTAATGTTCTTCACTACGCCTGCGTACATGCTAATCGTTTCAATGTTCATGATCTACGAGTGAGCCATTGCAGTTTGTGTGGATTCTTCAAGCCTAATGAATTTTAAGCCGGCGAAAGCACCTGGGCGGAGCCGTCAACAGCACAGGCGTTGCTGCAGGTAATGTGAGCGGGATAAGCCCAACATGGAAACTGAATTCGCGCCAACCCCACATAGATTAATCGACGACACCAGAAAGCCAACTGGAGAGTTTGTAATTACCCAGCCTTCGAACATTTGCTTCAGACGCGCAGGGTGCGGCAATTTACACCCGTGCACTTCGCGAATTGGTGCGATGGTGGAGCAAAGCTTGATTCGTTGACGAAAATTGTGACGGGTTTCCTTTGCACCGTTAAACTATCACTGCGCCGAGCGAGTTCGTTGGAAATGGGGTGGTGGAAAAAACATTACAAGAAGGACCGACAGGACCTCGCGATTGACCCGAGACCGAGCGATGGAAAGCCGACCTCTGAAATGAAGCTACGTACACAATGAAAATTCATTAGCAAAATTTGGCCTCGATATCCGAAGCAGATTGGTCGTCTGTCCAACGATCTCAGCTATTGTGGCCCCATCGACTGGCGAAGGCATGTCACCGCAAAGGAAGAAGAATGGCGGGAAATTGCCTACCCCGAGCGGCGCCTCACTCGAATCAATCCGTCGGCTTTTCGTAAGCACACAACCCTTCGCAAATCTCGACTCGAGCGGGGTTACGCCTGCAGTTTCCTCGAACCAGCTGACGCTGCCTCATTGAAGCCAATTACCTTGCACACCGGGTGCTCTTTAGGGAAGCATTGGACAACGTAGGAAGTGCAACATGCTTCCATTTTCTTCGTTATCGATCATTATGTTTCGCCAAAAGGGGCTTAAAAGAAATCTTGGTATTTAAAAAAAAAATATATTTCCCGCGTCTTCACAAATGCATGTAATGTCGCGTTTCTTTATTCTTCTCAGTTAGCAATGCTTTTTTTAAATCAGTTTAAATTGAGGTAACTGCGAAGGGAGCGTTGGTATACTGCACAATTTAATTATCTCTTTAGACAGCTCGTCTTCAGAGACAACAACGTTATTTCTTATTGAAGAAGAAGAAATCGCTGTGCCAGGAGCTTTTTAGTGTATGTTCTTTCTAAGGGCGTGGCCCGAACTCTCTAAAGCAAGAAATACTCTCCGAGCCTACAGATTAGACCACGGGAAAGAAAAAACACGAGCAAAGCCAAAGCGTAAGACTGAACAGGCGTGCGCAAATTAAATTGGATTGTTTGCGTACATGACGATGGAGCTGCACACAGACTAATGTATAGGCGAATGGGCAATGTTGGCAGTTAGAAGCCAGCGAGACCCTTTGTTGCGAAGAGTGTAGCAGACTTGTGCAACAAATAAACGAACCTTTTCCTTATCTCCGAAAGTTCGAACGAAAATAGACGTTGGACCTCATGGTGTGCGGGAAGGAATGAAAAAAGAAAACGGCGCTGCAACAGCGTAACCATTGTAGGTCTGCACAACACACGAAACTATGCCCGCTTCGTAGAAAGAAAAAAAAGAAGCAAAAGCCAGAAGACACGAGGGCATGTGATATGCGGCAAATGACGAGTGCGCTAGGCAAGGCGCTTAAACAGAATCCACCGAAGCGAATCGAAGCCGCGGCGTATAAGTGCGCCGAGAGAAAGTAGAGAGAGAAATTTAAGAAAGGACGGCGTGTGAAGGCTTAAGATGGCAACGATGCGCTCCGAAAAAAAGAAAAAGAGACGATAAAAAAAAAACGACGTAGCTTGGAGTAGCAACTACGAACAACTATAGCAAACAAATGGACGGCACGAATGGCGAGGCCAAATATTTTGGAGCGACAAAGTGAATTCGCGCTAGGATGAAACGAAACCAAAAGGGAGAGAGGGGAGGGCGCAGGTGAGGGATTGGCGTTCAGCGACGTCTCAATTCGCCCTCCCATGGAAGCTCCCGCATATATTTATTTATATATACATATATATATATATATATATATATATATATATATATATATATATATATATGTATATATATATATATATATATATATATATATATATATATATATATATATATATATATATATATATATATATATATATATATATATATATATATATATATGTGAAAGCAAAGGTGCAAGCCATGAACGACGGGCGAGGAACATCGCCTCAAAATTGTCAACAGGACAAATATCGTCGAGGGGGGGGGGGGGAGCTGTTCTGAAGGAGGCGTAGCAGCAGCGGCGTTCCTCCTCTCTCTGTGATTGTCTGGGATGCAATTGTCTGCAGCGCCGCTTGCGCCTTCCTCGTGTGGGGGGCGTCGTAATGCGCGGCCCCCCTTGCATTGCCGGGAGACTAACGCTGGGGCCGCCCAAGCACGAGTCGGGAAATGGGCTGAGCAAAGCGTGCGGGGCCGAAGTGGAGAACAGGGTGAGTGGTTTCTTTCCCAGCGTGCATCGGGCATCGCCGCTTTTCGTGCCAGAAAACAAGCTTATACGGTCACGTTTCTTTATGCGAGTGTTCGTTGCTCTGCTCCTCGAAGCGCGCCGGTACTTAAGGTTGCGATTAGAAACCAAAAATTTTGGAGACTCTGTGGAGTGATTTGGAATGATGCAGTTTGTTTTTTACAATACCCTAAATAAATAATTTCTGTATCTAAAGTCTAAAGCGGTGTTACGGTAGGGTCAACAGGGGTGCAATTGTAGAAGTTCGAAGCACCACGCTTTCGGTTGCTGCATTTCAGTTATGGGGAAAACTATGCAGTATTTGCAGGTTTTTACTGAGGTCTAGGAGCAGCAGTTTAGATACACACTCTTTCGGCCAATCTTTCCCGTTTTCTGTTCATTAAAACACCTTCCTCCTTTTAAGATGTATGTATGTATGTATGTATGTATGTATGTATGTATGTATGTATGTATGTATGTATGTATGTATGTATGTATGTATGTATGTATGTATGTATGTATGTATGTATGTATGTATGTATGTATGTATGTATGTATGTACGTACGTACGTACGTACGTACGTACGTATGTATGTATGTATGTATGTATGTATGTATGTATGTATGTATGTATGTATGTATGTATGTATGTATGTATGTATGTATGTATGTATGTATGTATGTATGTATTTGCACCATGGCACCTACCAGTGCACGCATGCACTGGCAGGTGCCCTTCCGCCATGCTGCTGCGGTTAATAGTATGATAGTACCCTGTTTGGCTCGAGCAGGCCTCGTACTTGTGCTATGTATGTACCTTATCGCATTAGCTCTTCTTCTATTTAAGTGGATTATCATAGATAAAAACCAAACTCCTCTGTTCAGATAAATATTATATTGAAACACACTCTATGATTAAAACATAGCGCGTACTACATCAATGGCCTAAAGACTTTAAAACGTGACGTATGACTAAGGGTAGCTCGCGCCGCTTGTATAAATGAAGTGGGCTCTACAAACTCAAGCTACAAAAGTCGAGTGCTGTGTTTCAACGTTAGTGAGTCGTCACTGGCATAACCTACCACTGATAAGCTACTCGCGGCATGGTATCTCCTGACAGGCCAAGAGACTGAGCTGCATTTCGAAACTGCGCGCTGTCTGAGAGCCAGAAACGCTTTGCTCGGTATCAGCCTCAAGGCGGACTAAAATTTCTTTCGAAGCATGGGAGGCCCGCACATTTCAGTCGTCACCTGTGTGAAGGTGTTCCGACCGCCGTAGACGCTCAAGTATGTTATGGCCCCTTGCAACCTGAAGGAGAAGCGGGAATAAACAAGGAGCAATGACGACTTGGCTCTGGTCGCAGGATCTGCGTCTCTCCCGGGACACGTGGTCTTCGTCGGCCCGGCTTCCTACCGACAGTGTGGCGTCGCGTCTCCTAGGAACGGGGAAGAGGGCGCTGAGATCGCGCCCCAACAGTGTTTGCGCGAGCGGGACGCTCGTCTCGAGTGTTGGTCGTGGTGGCTGAGAATAGAGTTGGCCAGGTGTCCTCGACGCGAGCAGGCTCCTTCCGCGCTGCTTTGTCGGCCCGAGTATTTGCAATCTGTTATTTCCTCTCCCTTTGGACCGAACGATGGAACCGAACGTCTGAGCGCCACAGGGGAATTCTTTCGCTTTTGAGCTTTGCTTAGCGGCTCGCTTTTCCGTACTGCTTTTTTTTACCCTCGCGGTTCTGGTCGAGCTTCTGCGAAGGGGCAATATTTCACCTCGGTCAGGCAGCATATTTTTTCGCATGGTGACAGCTATGCGGAGGAATAGGACGTTGGGCCAAGTTTGGCGAACTCAGCGCCGTGAACTAAGCGCCCCGGTATAATGGCGGTGAGCTAACTTTAGTTACCTCCACGGCAATCTATGTGAGTTATCGTGTGAGAGCCCTACGAAATTTCACTTCCACTAGGTTCCTCGCATCTACGCGTGATGTGAGGAACCTAGCACGTAATTCTGCGTTTCGCCGCTTTACCAAGATGCTCAGGAAGGGCGAATTTCTGATTCACTTAGTTTCGGGACAGCCAGTGCCTGCAAGCTTGACAGCTTTGCACGGTGCCAGAAATGTTGTGGAAGATATGGAATGCATACGTTACTGGCTGTTTGAAGTTTAGGAT
Source organism: Dermacentor albipictus (assembly GCF_038994185.2). Classification (NCBI taxonomy): domain Eukaryota; kingdom Metazoa; phylum Arthropoda; class Arachnida; order Ixodida; family Ixodidae; genus Dermacentor; species Dermacentor albipictus. Next base: position 157,551,912 of record NC_091825.1, on the reverse strand, counting down.
CCTTCATAATTACGTACTGACAGCATAAGACCGACGCTGAGAAGCAATTTAGTGTTACAAACGTTTAGTTTAGCCATGCATTAAAGGAAAGTTTAGCACACAAGCATTTCAATGTCTAATTGATGGTGTATCGCAAAATTTTAGATACTAAATATTGTCCTTGTAAACTACTTGGTACTAAGTGTTTTGACATTCATATTTTTAGTGCTGTTTTTACGTATTGATTCTGGTGGCAATTCTCGTGATCATGTAAATAAATTAATCGTTATTTGGGGATTGGTTTGTTCAAGTCGATTCGCCTGCTGCACGGCTCAAGGCGCGTTCAGTAAGCTGTTGAATTAGGGCTATTTGATGGCCCAGAGGCGTATTTGTGCTTCGTTCGTTTTATACAAGATTGCAGGGGACTACGGTAGTTGTTGAACAAGGAACGGACATTGTGAACGGGTAGTCGAAGAGCATTCGACCACGTTTGGAGAAGTACGCGAGGTGACGTGGAAGGCGAGGAGGACAAGGAGGCAAGGTGGAAAGAAGTGTCCCGCTTATTGAGTGACGAGCCATGATTTGCACTTGTTCATCAGGGGTGCTCTAATGTCGGTGAGGGAAGCGACCGCGCCTTGAAAACCGCTCTCAAAGAGGCGCGCGCCTTAAACGGAAGAAATACGAGCGATGACGGTGAGAGAGTCTCAACAAAAGAAGCGAAGTTGTGTAATGAACGCGCGTGATAGGACGCTGTGTACTCACTGAAACGGTCACTAGAGGATTAAGTTAAGCTCGGTTAGCTGATTTCATATTTTTTTAAGCGGCGAGAGCTGACTGTTACCGAGAGAAGAGTTCGGTAAGCTATAGAACAATGTAGAAGCAAGAAAACTGATGGTAGCGCCACTGTCATACTTCCGAAGTAGCTTTCTGTGACGTCATAGAATCTTGCAATGATTAACTATAGGCTATAGCTGACTATCGACTGTGTCAAGCCCTCACGCGTAAAAAGAAAGCACAGTAAATGGAGCTTGTCAGATATTGTGCGCCATCGTTTTAGAATAGGATAGAAAGCCTACGTCCGGCAAGTTACTGTGAAATCGGTGTCACAATTACGTCTGCAACTTCAGAATTTCCACTATTGAATCGCTTTATTCGCCATAATTAGGCCGACGCATAAAAGTTTCACATAATTAATTTAACAGTCTAGCCTGGCACAGTGGTCACCACCAGTGTTCCTTTATTCCATACTGGTGCATTAGCCGACTGACCTATACCAATTTAGGTCGATTGCAAAATGGGGCGATTAGCACCGTAACCATTCAGAACTTCAAGGGCCTTCCAAGTAACGAAAGAGAGAAATAAGGAAGTTCCAAAGCCTTGGAGTGATTTTTAGTACGGATTTGTAGCCTAGTAGTGCGCCTATTGATAGACGCAATGGTCGACCGACAAGCCTACCATTGCGCATCAAGCAAATTAATTTAAGGTTTATGCGGTTCTTTTTCATTTTGCTCTCTTGGCTGCAATCATGGCGGCAGTTTGCAATTTCTATCTTGCACAGCACACTCTCCACAATTTATGGCGAAGAGAAGTAAAAGAAGATGTGAGAGCTCAAATGCCATTGTTTTTGTCGCTGAGATCATGCTTATCTGTTAGAGCAAGTGTAATTCTCAGTGGTGTCTACCGGAACCAAAAACAATGATGAAGAGGGAATTACTGTCAAGCTTGACATATTTCTCTCCGCGTCAAAAACATCATGCATGCCAAACGTCGCGGTGGTTGCATAAAAGACGCCTTGGCTGTCTATAAAGCGCCGTGATTGTTCACGCATATCCTGTGGAAATGGTTGTGTGTTGGTAATCGACTTGCCGGCATTCACAAAATTTAAATTTAACTCGTAAAGTGAACTTAAGTCACACTTGCACGAAATCGGCGTTTAAATAATTTCATTGCGTGCATTCTTTTTCCTTGTTTTTATGGCGATGATATTGCGCTATTTGGTCGTTTAAGAGCTTGATTGCAATTTAGGCAGCGCTGCTTACATTTTGTATTTCTATGCTGGGGCGATCGTATAGAGTGCCTAACGTGGTTCGGGGGCGTCTGCACGGTGTTCGTTCCGATGAGAACGTTTAACTTTATCCCTAAGGTTTTGGACGACGACACCATCCTGCAGCACAATGAAGCCTGCAGCACCATCAAACCAACAACATGTTTTAAGCCGAACATATTTGGTACGTCCGTGGTATTCTTGCCTTATACGGACGTCCAAACTACGAAAAAAAAAGCGCGCGGAGAAATGTAGGTCGATTGAACAGAGTAACGTCTAAGTTGCTACCTTACATTTCATGAGACACATGATAGAGAAACACGGCATAACAAAACAGCGCTTCAAATGACAACAGTTGTCGAACAATCTCGCACACAGTACAAAGAGCAAGAACTGTATGATGAGATTCATGACTCTGGAACAGACATTTGTGCTTTTAGCGAGGCATAATGTGAACACGGATGGCACAAGGAATGCTATTCGCGTTTTTCGCTTATGCTTAGTTCTGCTCTCTCACGTGGTCGTTGCTGCTTAAAGACGGCAAGAATAGGTTCCGTGGACGAGAACAATGCCTTGCTTAGTATCTTATCCAACGTATATATAATAGTCACAATTATGAGAAAATAAGCACGAAATATTCACATGATTCATTAACAACTTTGCTGAGATACTGTTAACATATCTTAAAAAGCAACGAGACAATGAGATTCGCAGTACTGAGATCAGTAACAGGTACCGATCAAGAAACTCATGCTAGACAGAAGTGCGCACCATACAGAGCGCACCGTGATTTCACTTCCAGATCACGCATCATTGTTTCACTTCGCCACATGAAAAGGAGGCCCGCACACAAACGTAATAAGCAGATACTACGGTGGCAATCGAAAAAAAAAGAAACTTCGGGTACCTTTGTGGGAACAATACTTTGGCCGCGAAACTAGCTAACAGCTGACGCCCGAGGGCAGCTTGTATGGACGTGCCGGATCCCTGGAGATAATTGTACACAATGTTCTGCAGGTGCGAATCTGAATTACAGGGTTTCAACTGCAAGTGAATGGCTCGTCAATCACGTTTTGCGATAGCGCACGCCAAGAGAGTTGGGCCTTTCGCACGCTTCGGTTCTGTTTGCAATGCAGCGAAATATCCATACGTGCCGTTGTGTTAACAATTTCACTTGTCTTCTGCCGCCGACGTTACACGCTGTTCTGGAACAACGCGCCGCGGGAGCTGCGAGTTGTGCTGAGACAAAACTTATGTCGGGTCTGAAAGCGCTCCTGAGAGAAGACGGAAATTATGCCCTCCCGCGCAAACAGTTCACACGCGAGAGAGTGGTCGCCACCAAATGGCCTTGCACGACACACTTGTAGAGCCGATGCCTCGAAGAGACTGTAATTCGTGCCGTAGCGAGCACTATGCGACAGAATGATGCCGCAGAACATGTACAGCTTTAATTGAACAGCAACTCAGACCTTTTGTGTTTCGCTACTCACGGAAATTTGGCATTCCATCCAGCATCTTTGTTTGCTGCTGTCGCATGACCTAAAGCCATGTGGTTGTCGTATCAGTTTGAATTATTCAGCTTGGGCTTGGCGAACAAAGATAATTTATTGAAAGTTGGCCATTGTTCTGTGTGGAAAAGTTTTTTGGGAAATGATAGGCCAGCCAGTCAGGACAGACGCTCAATTAAAAGTTCTTTTGGAGGGGAATATCTAATGGCGCGCTTCAAGAAGTGTGATAACGAACCTAAGCTACGCGAACTGCAATGCTCCACCGATCCTTCAAAAACGAAGCCCTTTATGCTCTTTTTGATGCATAAGTTTAGCCACCATTGTATTCGTTATCGGGCCGAAATTGATGATACGTCACTCAGTGACATTGACAGCGATTTACAAGCTTCGGAACTGCGACAATCTTAGAGAGTTTCATATTCCGCGCTTTAAAAACAGTTCTTTAAAAAGCGCTGCACCGCAATTATCTAGATGCCTCAATGTTCGTGCAAGGCTCGGAACCACAGCTGCTCTTCCTGTGCAGATGTATCCCAAAGATTTAAAGCCATTGAGTTACACAACAGCCGTCGTTGTGCCTTTCGTCGTGGCTTCCGTAGCACTCCTGCATGTAGCTTTCCGAGCTTCGAGGGAACACATGCTACCATGCTTGAGAGCGGAAAAAATACGCAGACATGTACGTAGAACACAGACAACACTGCTGTCGCTGGATTGATGGCTTCGAAGCTTTCGGTGGACTCATTGAAAACCAAGGACTAAAGAAGACATCATTGGTCTGGGCACAGCAAACACGACAAAAAGTAACAAGAACTACGTTTTTGCCTTTGAAGTCTTGCACCGCTTTCACGGATGTCCAGAGCGCGAACAGCTGTCTTACTCTTTTTTATTCACACCGCGCTTTGAGTGTTTTTTTTTTTCCTCGCTTTGCAGATATTTTTTGTCATTGAACAACTGTAATCTACGTGGCGTGGACGCCCCGCTCAGAGCTACCGGAGCGTCCCGCCGCTAGGCGGTTTGACACTGGGAGGTTCAAGCTAGTGTACGCACCATAAGAAAATAGCTCTTTCAGCGTCGCCTTTGGACGTTACGAAAGAACGTTTCGCGCTGCGGACAACACACACACGCACCTAGTGTCGCTGCCCTTTTTGCCGAGAGGAGAACACATGCGAAGACCTGCGTGGTGGTAAAGGATGGAGGGGATTACACCGGCGACAGCTATAGCGAGAAGAAAGTACGAGGGCAGCGCGGTCGAACGTCGGAAAACGGCTACGCGTGTGATAAAGTATTCTTGAACACAGTTGTGGACACAGTTCTCGAGTTTCTCGGCGGCACCGGCGCCGACGAAGCAACGCCTCCCGCGCTCGTCGCCTTCAACGGCCGGCGCCGCTTCTGAGCAGGCAAGCGGTTCTGCCCGCTCGGCGGCCGGACATATTCGCGCAAGTAAAATAGACCGCGCCTCGCGAATGGGCGCGGTGTGACTTCTGTTGTTCGAGTAGCTTCTTGGCTACGGAGCGCGACCAAATTGAAATTGTCGACGGCAGAAAAAGCCAGGGGTGCGAAAGCCAACACTTTAATTGCGGTCTGACCAGCGTGCTGCTGCGCAAACGCCGGTCCCTGGCACTCTCTGAGCAGAAACGCTCTGAGGCCCCGGCGGTCCCTAAAAGCAAACGAAACATTGCAAATTACAGCGCCACATATGTATCTGGATTGTTTTTTCTTATTTTATTTCAGTATATATTTACTGCAGTGGCATGTCTTCCTAGGGGCGCTCGTATACAGACTGCATGCACAGACTGAGCACCTCTAAGCAAGAACGTTTAAGGGATGAGGTCGCACGTTGGTAGTGGTTCTGTAAAAGTTAGCAGTGCTAATGTAAGCGGTCACGGGAATGATCGTACAGCTGGGGCTGATAAACGCGTCTAACGTTCCGATATAGGTCTTAGTTATATTAGCCATGCGCTAGGGCGCTACAAGAACTTTTGATAGCTGAAAGTGCCAGAAAAAAAATAAAGGAATGTAGAAGATAAACTTATCTTGGCGGCGTGCCGAAATTTGCATATCTGGCGACATTAAAAATGACGTGAAGAACGAACGCCGAGATTGTCACAAAAGCGGCTAGAGTGGCGCTTCTTCATCTTAAAAGCGCGTGTCGAGCTTTCGACACCCTCGACTCGTTAATTTCGCAAGTCGCACTATGTGTCAACCCTGACGAGCTTACGGAGAGAATGAACGCGCAGCTTGTGCTTGGTTTTCCACTGGCACTCCAAGCACGCTCACGTTCAGTTACCTACGGGTGCTTAGTAGCATTATCACATTTGCTTCACTCCCACACGTTTAGAGTTTCCCGTTCTTTCTATGCCAACGCGAACTACTTTCTAGTGGCTCACGGTCAAGGAAAGTGAGAAGAAAGAATGGCTACACGCCGCTGATGTAGGACTGAGTTTAATCCCGAGAAATAGGGTATCCATGTGGCAGACCGGAACCAGTCGACCAGTGTCTAGTTTCTCCGAGTGCGACAGCGAATAAGTGACTCGAAGCGCCTTAGGGAAATTTGCAGGGATGCTTCCCTTACATGAGATGAGCCAGTCGTGTACAGGAGCATTTGAACCCGCGTTTTAAATCTATCATTTTGCCTGTGTTTCGATTGGTGCGTCTGTCTCGGGTAGGATGTGGGGCATATGTATGTATACATATATATGTATATATATCTATGTATGTATATATATAGACTCCTCTGTGTACAGGCATGTACATGAACGTAGTTTGCACAACCCGCATGTATTGCATACGTATTTACATGTAAGCCGGAACGAAATAACAGAGATGACAACCAAGAAGCGAAGTACGCGTACAGTGTTCCAACGGTACCTCTAGCGTCCTGCGTGTGGCGCGAGGCAGTGCGCGCATCTTGAGAGAATTTGCGCAGTGTCAAATGAAGAGGCCTCGGGCGTGATCCCTTTTTGTTGCTGAGGAACAATGAAGGGTGCAATGTTGAATAAAGATCTTTTTTTTACTTCCTCGGTAATATATATATATATATATATATATATATATATATATATATATATATATATATATATATATATATATATATATATATATATATATATATATATATATATATATATATATATGTATATAGGGATGGGGCTTAATGCTTTGTCAAGAAAATAAGAAATCCGTAATTTGAACTCATGCTCGTGCAATGACTGAAAACAAAACGCACAAAATACATTTTTGTAACACACTCGTACAAAACTTAGTGGAAGGTCCTGCCCAAAAATTAAACGGAGACACTGAGTTCCTTGACAAACAATAGCGCATTTTGGAGCCCTTAAGCAACGGATAAAATGGTTCGTTACTAGTGCTCGAAGAGAAAACGGCCACTTAAGGGCTCATATCTGGCTTTGAGGAGCCCACCAATCAATGGGAGAAAAGGACCTGCTGCTTTTCGGAGAAAAGGAGGTTGGCTAAGTCACAACGCAGACAAATTCGACCAGGCAAATGTTTGGTTGACTGAAAAAGAGGGGCCCAGTCGTGACTAGCGGCTGCGGGAAGCATGGGCTATATGCGGATATGAGGGAGAGCTGAACACATGGACTCTGCCGCGAAGGAAAGTCGCGGAGAGTCGTGTCGAAGGTACAGGAGTGATGGAAAAGCCCGGTGATGCAATAGGCGACTTTTCCTCTTTGTGGTAGGGATAGGGTCACCCGATACGAAAGATTATGGCGCTTTGCCTCCCGGTCGGTTCGAACAAGCGATGACTTTTCGTCTTAAACACCACCGTTGTGTCCTCCTAGTCTGGTATAGATAACGGAGGGGCTTTTGTGTTTCCGTTACGGTGATGGTAGTGCGCGAGCTTTACAAGTGCGCTGTACAAGAAATAGGAAAGAAATAACAAAGAAAGTACCAATCAGGGTTAACCACGCTTGAAGGAGTCTCATCCTGGGTTGAGGGCTCAGACGACAAGGCTTGCGTCTGCCAGGGCCTACGCAAGCTCTTTTGTGGAAGCGTTCGCACTGGCCTGTGACTTCGCCTTGTTTTTGTCTAGATCTCACGAGTTGTCCATTTCCCTTTCTGCTTGGTATATACCTTGGGTTTACACAACTGCTGTGACGCCCAACGGGTGGAGAGTCAGCCACTCTAACAGTTTGATAATGCGACGGGACCAAACGGAAAAGAGAGATCCAAATGTTGCACAATAGCATACGTAGAACACGTACCTTTCTTTGGCCGCGTCTGCTCTGCAGTTTTTTCCTTCAATGAATCAATACCACAGGTATGTGCGAGCGTGCCTAATTAGCGTGAAAGAAAAAAATCACGAGATGTCTTTAACCACATTGAGATGGTTAGAAGTTATATCGGTCGATAATATGCACTTGGTTAGGAATGTAATTTGCAATCTCAGACTACGTTAGGTGAAAACACAGCTGCGAGGAACACCAAATTATTTTTGGAGGGACTGCAACCACCTGGGGAGGTTTCAATTGGGAGCGCGAAGTTGGCCCTGATATTTTTCATGCACTATGGCACTAATCGTAATTGATGCTCTAGCTACTTGCCGAAGTAATCTGAAGATTGCACAGACCCCGGATCTGCAAGTCTGTAGCACTCTATATAATAGCAGTGGGTCATAACATCTATTGGCAGATGACTATTGGCCATGGAAGGAAGGATGCATTCCTTTTTCAGAATGAAAACAAAGCGCATTGTTAATATTCTAGCTCAATGTATTTCGGGGTTTTGTTGGAGTCTGCATGAAATGGGTGTTATTTGAGGGCATCACACTGAACAGGATGCACGTTGGGCTAAGTCCATGCCCAGTGTCTTGCACTAACATTGGCGCTTTATTGGTTAGCTTTTAGCACCGGTATTTGATTGACGCTCCCTTATTAAATGAAAAGTTGATGGTGCAAAAGGAGTAGGAGGCTTCGCATTACTTGGTTTTGTCAAGCTCCACACATGGTGGAAGGTTCAACTCGGAAGCGCCATGCTCTATCGTATCTCGCGACTCACGGGTTGGGGCGGCAAGACACACGGGAAGGTGCGTCCAGTTCTGCGTATTTCGTTCAAGGTGTCTTACCGTGCAGTTATCTAATTTTATTTTTGAAATTCTGCTTGTTTCACGCAATCTCGGGGCTAACAACACACGCGACCAGAGTAGAAAAATAAGCTCACCCATGCACGACAAAGAAACGAACCAAAGAACGGCGGCACACGTCTTGGATTGTCAACGACAAATTCTATCACGTTCTTTCAAAAAAGTTTCGAAGTGGAGACGACAAGTGGGATAGGGCCTGCTCAGTGGAATGCGCCCGAGCTTCGCTCGTTCTCGGATTGCTTTAGCAGTATTGTATTGTTTTTCGTATCGAAGGCGATGCTGAAGAACGTAGAGTACTTCATGAGCCGCATCTGAACCAGGCGACGGTTCTGGAGCTCTCTGAACTGGTTCATTGAAACAAGTCACCCCGCCTTGCTATTTATCTTCTTAATATTTCTGTTACCCATGGGAAAAGTCTTCGCTCAAAATGTCTACTCTATGACATGTCCTCTGTTTCTTCTATAGTGTTTTGCTGATTGCACTTATTCATGTATTCATATATTTCTTGTGGTCTATATTGGTTCTTAATTTTGGCAGAATCTGTATAATGTTATGCTTAATGGACGAAATCACCTTGAAATCGTCTTATTTATACCTCTCGGTTAATTAACAGCCTCATTAAAGATGCAACTGGTAGGCTTTGAGTACGTAGACAAATAACCAGAGAAATCATTACATGCGTGCTTCTGCAATTAACTTACACATGATGCGTGGCTTTTAAGGAGAATATTGACTTACGATGAGCTTGATTATTAGCTTGTGCTGATGAATACACGAGCTAGTGACATTTTGATACTTCAGTGAGTGTGCTTAAGAGCCTCCCTATGGTGTCCAGACTCACGGTAGTTAGCCATACATAAGTATGCGTTAAACGCTCGTAGCAAGACCCACGATGGCATTAAACAAATGAGTATGTGAAACCAATAACCTCCAAAGATACAGTTTTATATGACACCTTTTTTACAACATTCTAAGGGCAAATTAAGCAATTCGACCGTCACCTTACGCTTAGTTGAGCCTGAAGTGGACGCTCCATTTAACAGTAGCGCTACCTTCAATGAGAAATTAACAGGACTGGGAACCAGCAACTGCAGCTTTCAGATAGCTTGCCATGTCACTGTGGACAAATATTGCTCGCGCTACTCCGCGCCCTGCGGACGCTTCAACCACTACTTTTTGTTCCCCGAAGCTTTGTTCTCGTCTGCACCCAATGTTAATGGTGATGAAACCAGCAAAGCTTCAGTTTATTTTAAGCATAATTATCTTGTTGTGCTATTGTTCTCAGTCACCAGTCCTAAGATGCGTCTGTTGACTCCGCTGACCGGAAGCGGCACGCTGTTCACAGCAGGATTGCAGCAGCTCTCCAGCGGCTTTAAGAATCAGGAAAAAGCTATAATTGCCATTAGGGAGGCCTGAGACATACTCCTGAATGGCATGTTGGCCTGTCACTTTTTAATTCGACTTGCTGGCAATCTATTCCGGCTCGTTATACTTCACCAATAGCTTGTGTTTAAGACAGTACTTCAGTACAAGGAAGTTGCTGTCTATCATGTCTTTCTACCCTTAGACCTGTTCGAATAACGACACAGAAACTGCACAAGAGTGGAACAACGCACTATCCCAATATTACATCGAGAACGTCCTATGACAGCCACACGGGGTATAATTTAATACGCCTGTGCAGCGCAGCCTCCTGGCGACATCATGTTGGCTAGGCTGCTCTTGTACGTCATCTGAAGAAGCTCGTATCCCTTGTAGCTTACAATGCGAGGTAACATGAAATGTTCCGTCGCCAAACCATCGATCGCTAATCTGGGGTGGTGGCGGTGGTGTTGCAACTGGCGGTATTGGCCTGGCGTGCTTAGCCGGCAATTATTCCGCCTGAGTATTTATTATGGGCGCCTGTGGCATCTGTCAACCAAAGTCTAAAAAAGCTAGGCCACATTGATACTTGAAGTAAAACGCATGTCGAACCTTTATCAGAATGAATCCCCCAATAATATGCCGTCAAACAGCTCAAGGACATGTAGGGACTTTCGCAATGTAGTAACCTCGGGACAACCAGTCACTTCCGCATATGTGTGCCCAGCACGTGAACTCTTGAAACTACCACGACGTTACAAAGGTTAGCTTTATTACTGCTTTGTAGCATTTATTAGACTACTTATCTTTTCTTTTAGTCATTCCGATAGGGTATCTTGCTGTCTCAACGCAGGCTTACAGAGAAAAAGAAAATAGATTGACAGCTTATGTTTATCGAAACAACACTGAGCATTTTATGTTACATCAGGTGAATCGGCTCCAGCAGTGTACATCTATAGTCACCATTGGTAGCGTGAAAAAAAAAAAGAACACTGAAACGTCATCGAATTTGAAATATTTAACAGCAATGCTGAATTAGCGAGGCAAACATTTTTGTGTGCGCTATAATGTATCGAATGTCCAAGCTAAACAAGGTGCGAATTTTCAGTTTGGTTGCAATGCTCTTTAGAAGCAAGTTTTTCCCTCGAAACATGCATAATTTCCTCTGATCGCACGGAAATAGTCTGCATAGCGTGCACTCGTTGCGGCGATTAAAATCGCATAGCGTCTTGTGTGAACCGCAAATGCTGAACAGCCACACAAATCATGAAACGAACACTTAAACTCACGACAACTACTACGCGCATGCACTCGAGGAGCGCATAATTAATTTATTACCTTCTAAGAGCAAGCACACTGACAGAGGAGGACCAGAAATGACTTTTTGAAACGATTACTTTCGTGCGGTGCTTCAATGCTAGGAGCTTTAGGACCTTTTGCACTGCTTATAACGTTAATACGCTGAACAGCGACGTAACGTGAAAACAGCAGTAATAGTTTGTGCGCCGGATTTTAATTTTTTTTCGCCACCTTCCTTTCATTCGGCCTATCCAGCTCGCGTTGAAACTGATGCCCTTAAAGAAGAGCCGTTCAAGACAAGGGTCGAATCACTGGCGCCGCCTGGCACTTTTCCGGCTCAAAGAGCGAGCGAAGCCACCGGTTGAACGTGCATCTCCAGGGGGCGAGTCGTCCTCGCGTCGGGTCGGGATGCCGTTCTCCGGAACGAGGGAACGAACGGCGGCGGGCTGTCTCGTCACACGGGGGGCAAAGCTCGAATCCGGAGAGGCGCGCCGCGTCACCCGAAAGGAGACGGTGCGGCGAGGGCTGCTGCTGCTCGGCGTGGCCTCTCCAGGCACGACCTCGAACGCGCCGGGCGTTGCGTTGATCTTTGGTCGGGCGAACTCGGCCTGACGCGGGCTGGTGTTCAGTAGCGGCCCCGGGCCCACCTTAGCAGTGCGTCTGCTAGCACGTCCAGGTGAGCCTTCGTCTGCGCATCGAGGAGAAGAGAAACGGGAGGGCGAGAAAAAGACATAGGGGTGGCTTCAGTAAGCGAAATTTGTGCGCGAAACATACGGTCACAAAGTAGAGACACTTGGTAGAAAAGACGAGCATTACGGCTCTGCGCTGGTAATTTATAGGAAAAAGCTATTTGCTGTCACGAGCATGCGCTCTGCATTTAGATGTCGGGCCTCGCGAAGAGAGATAACAAAATAAACAAAAGCAAAAAATTAGCCAAGGACGCTCCAAGTTGGCTGGCATTCAATTGAGGAAGCGAGAAGGACGCCGGAAATATTACAAACCAGGGAATCTGTGCGCATAAGCCGCGATAGAACGCTCACCAACTTAGCAAGAAGTGGCCGTGTAGCCGAGCTACCTTTCATGCTGCTTTAGCGACCTTCTGAATGAAAAACGTGACTCGTATGAGTCACGTCTTTCTTCGTTCAAGTAAAAGAAATCATGATCTTATATACGGCTGAAGATTAAGGGGCTATTCGAATTCGAGAAGACGACGTATAACAATCAAATTTAACTTCTAGAGGTACCACTGTTTGCTGTGCTGCTTTTAGGTATCTAAAGTGCACCGACTCTTCGCGCTTTCGATTCTTTTGCGAGAATAAGAGAGAGAGAGAGAGAATGAAGAGGAAAGGCAGGGAGGTTAACCAGACATGAGTCTCCGGTTTGCTACCCTACACTGGGGATGGGGGATAGTGGTTAGAAAGATGACAGAGTGGAAAATGCAAAAAAAAAGAAAAAAAGGAACGCTCACACATGGAGACACACACACAAAAGGCGTTCCAGTTAAAGTCGTTCACACAGGCCGGTAGATCGCAAGAAGCGCAAAAGCCTTTGCACGGCCTTCTTTTGTGACGGTAGGTCCTTTCGATGTTGTAGAATTCTTTTTTCGGATAGCGGTTGGTCGTCCAGTTGGTCAAGCTCGTGGCTAAGGCATGCCCTCTGTGCACTGTACTGCGGGCAGGCGCACAAAATATGGCCAATTGATTCTTCGTGGCCGCAGTGGTCACAGGTTGGGGTGTCGGTCATCCCTATGCGGCAGGCATAGGCTTTAGTAAAGGCAACGCCCAACCAAAGTCGATATAAAAGCGTGGCGTCTCTACGGCGAAGCTGTGATGGCGCTCGAAGACTTAATGTTGGATCAAGTGAGTACAGTCGCGTATTTCTTAAATGTGGCTCATTCCATTGCGACGCGGTGCACTGCCGAGCAAGTAGGTGGAGCTTCCGTGCTACGTCAGTTCTAGAAAGAGGAATTGGGACGTGGCGCTCCTCAGTATGGGCTGAGTGGGCAGCGTGATCCGCCCGTTCATTGCCGATAATCCCGCAGTGACTTGGAAGCCACTGGAAGGTTATTTCATGGCCTGCATCACTTATATGGTGTAACATCTCTGTAATATGGAGTATTAGTTGTTCGTGCGGTCCGCGTCGTAAAGGTGACAGTAGAGACTGCAGTGCCGCCTTCGAATTACAGAATATTGTCCATCTGGGTGGCGGTTCATCACCAATGTGATGAAGGGCAGTAAAGAGCGCTGAGAGCTCTGCTGCCGTCGATGTTGTCGCGTGGGTCGTCTTAAATTTGATTGTTGTAGCTTTCGCTGGTATGACCATTGCCGCCGCGGAGCTGCTTGGAAAGACAGATCCATCAGTGTAAATATGCGTAGAGTCACGGTAGTTCTCGTACAAATATAGAAGCGTGAGCTGTCTAAGCGCTGGTTATGACAGATCAGCTTTTTTCGAGATACCAGGTATTGCGAGGTTGATTTTTCGCTGAGCGAGGCACCATGGATGGATCGAAGGTCTCGCAGTCGGAGTGAAACAAGCTGGCAATGATTCATCATATGCAGTTATCGTTTTGCTGAAAGATGTGTGTGGCCTGTCCGCTGGTAGAGAGGCTAATAGTGACGAGGAGTCCTGGCTAGATGCCTTATATGGGTCCTGAGTACTTCAATTTCAATGTGGGTCTTGACAAGGTGGTCTCTAGCGATTGCTATCGTAGCCACTGTTGAAGCACTTTGAGGCAGGCCTAGACAGATCCGGAGCACTTGACCCTGGAGACTTTGTATTGTGCGTAGATTCGTTTTGCCTGTGTTGTTTATTGCTGGCAAGCTGTATCGCAGAAATCCTAGAAAAAGCACCCTGTACAGTTGTACCATGGCACTAGGCGACATTCCCCAGGTCTTGCCAGCGAAAAACTTGAACAGGTGGCAGATGCCTGTCAACCGTTTTTTCACGTATGATATGTGTGGGCTCCATGACAAGTCTCTGTCGATTATGACATCTAGAAACTTGTACGATCGGACCCGTTGTATTGGCCATTTATCATTACACTGTAGTTTGCCATGGGTTTGTGCGTAAATGGCACTAGTGCGCATTTCTCGGAGGAAATTTCCAGGCTTCCATTACGGAGGTAGATAGCAGTTTGTGTGGCGGCTCTCTGAATTCTCGCTCGCAACTGTAGGCGCGTTACTGCAGATGTCCATATGCAGATGTCATCCGCGTACATTGATAGCCTGAATGTGGTTGGTACGTGCTCAATGAGAGCAATTAGTGTTAGATTAAATAACACGGGGCTAAGTACACCGCCCTGGGGGACGCCGCGGTAGCTATAATGTAGAGAAGTATGGCCTTCCTCGGTGCTTACAAAGAAGGATCGCATGGATAGATAGCTCCGTATCCATTGAAACATCCGACCACCCACTCCTACCTCTGCGAGAGCATAGAGGATGGCGTCATGCGTAACGTTGTCATACGCCCCTTTAACGTCGAGGAATAAGGATGCGCAGAGACGCTTACGGCATTTCTCATGTTGAATGTAGGTCACCAGGTCGACGACGTTATCGATCGATGATCGACCGCGTCGGAAGCCCGCCATGGCATTTGGGTAGGTGTTGTGGTACTCCAAGTACCACTCCAGGCTTCCTAGGACCATTCTCTCCATTACTTTGCCCACACAGCTCGCCAAAGCGATCGGGCGATATGATGAGAGCTCCAACGGCGACTTGCCAGGCTTCAGCAGTGGAACAAGGCGACTTGTCTTCCAGGTTGTTGGTAGCGTGCCATTTCTCCAAGATTCGTTGTACACCTCGAGG
The DNA here is from genome assembly GCF_038994185.2 of Dermacentor albipictus. NCBI lineage: Eukaryota > Metazoa > Arthropoda > Arachnida > Ixodida > Ixodidae > Dermacentor > Dermacentor albipictus. Next base: position 157,536,819 of record NC_091825.1, on the reverse strand, counting down.
AGAACTCCTCTCGCTCGCTCCCCCAGGTGACACAGAGCTCGGTAGGAAATTCCGTCAAGTCCTGGCGCTGATGTGCGGCTACACAAAGCTAATGCTGCCTTTCGTGGATCGAGAATGGTAGATCCAATCGGTGATCACGTGGTGGTGGACAGCTGCTCGAAGGCGATGGAATGTTGGTAGCTGTGAGTTGGCCGGATAATCTGGCGCAGAAATCCTCTGCCGCGTCAATCTCCGATCTCTTTTGAGAGAGTGCAAGCGCCTTGAATGGGAATCGCTGTACGGGAAGTGCCCGCAGTCCGCGCACTGTTCTCCATAGTTGCGATAATGGCTTGCGTGGATCTAGCGACTCACAGAAGGCAGCCCAACGTTGCGATTCGAGCTTGTCTAGCCGGCGCTGTATCTTCTTTTGCGTGCGCCTGGCGGTCCGTAGATCGTCCATTGTTTTCGTACATCGGTATCTTTGTTCAGCACGTCGTCGTATTGCTCGAAGTCGTTCTAGTTCCACATCAAAATCATTAAATTTCGAGGAGCATGTTAGAGTACGCATAGTGTTTTGCACCACGCTCTTGATTGCCCCTTCCAAGTCGAAAGATGAATTGGCATCGCAGTGTTCTTCCATATTAGACTGAAATTTAGGCCAGTCCACTCTTTGGATCATATCCCGTATTTTGAAAGCGGTCTTGATGGAAGCGGTATCTTGATGTACGTGGGGATATGGTCGCTTTCGTGCGTCTCTATGCCCGCAAACTACCCTGCACGTCTGACTAGGCTTCGTGAGACGAAAGCCAAGTCAAGACAGCTGCTGTACGTGGAGCCACGTAAGAACGTAGGACTTCCATCATACAGCAGCCAAAGTTCATTACTGGAGGCGAAAGATACCAGAGCTCTGCCTCTTGCATTGATGATCGGACTTCCCCAGAGTGTATGATGGGCGTTGAAATCTCCAATGATGACCCAGGGATTGGAAGTTGAGGAAAGGATGTCTCGTAGTCTTTTGTAATCAAATCGACTTGACGGAGATAGGTAGGCGCCTACAAAAGTAAAAGCCAGATTCGTTTTCCTTACGGTTAGGCATATATATTGATTATGGTCATTAGGGGGTACAGGCTGATGAGTGTAGGTGAGGTCACGGCGAATAAACACCAATACCTTACTGTTTTCATAAACAGCTGACGCCATAAATGATTCATATCCAGAAAGCCTGATTTTGTTCGATAAGTTCGGCTCGCAAAGCGACGGAAATCCGAAAGCCGCGCTCTGAGTCCGCGGGCATTGCACTGATAAATAGCTGCTTGTCGGACCTCTTCCCTAAAAGACCTTGGCTGTGGAGCCATGATCTACTCAAGGGTTGCAAGCACCGGACTCAGAGCGTCCAGTACTTGAAGCGCACTTCTGGCAGACGGTGTGTGCATGTTGCTTAGCAGCACGCGAATGGCATTCATTAAAGGCCTAATAAGTGCTATCACTTGCTCGTCTGTTTTCCGCGACTCCTCGGATACAGCACCTTGCTGTACTGGGGGCGGCTTCTTGTGCGGCTCTTCTGGCGGTCGTGTACGCGGAAGTGGCGGCCATTCCTCTGTGGAGAGAGATCTGGCAGTTTTCTCCCTTCCAACATCGGTGTTCGGAGTGCTGGAAACGTCCGCTGATGATGATGCTTGACGAGGTGACATTTCCTGAAAGCTTGATGTTTTCCGCCGTGAAGACCTTTGTCGGTGACGTCGTCTTCACCGTACTTTCACAGCGGCCTCTTTGTGGGTAAAGTTGTCTCTCACCATTTGTTTAAGAATGGTGATCTCTTTCTTGATCTGTGGACAGTCTTTGGAAGAGGCGCAGTGATCCCCTTGACAGTTAGGACACTTCAACGTGGTTGCGCTGCGGTTGTCTTCTGAGTGGGGTTCGGCACATCGAGGGCACGCGGCCGAATTTCTGCAAACACCCTTCACATGTCCAATCTTCTGACAATTGAAGCATTGCATTGGTCTTGTAATAAATGGTCGAACCTGGTGGCGAATGTGGCCGACCTTCACGTAGGGTGGAAGGCAGTCACCTTTGAAGGTTATCCTCACACAACGTGTGTTGCCGAGGCGACCAACATGTACAAGCACGTTGTGTTCGCTTGCTGGTTTTATGAGAATTGGGAGGTCTGCATTAGATATTTCATTGTCAATGTCATAGATGACTCCTGATATTGTGGCACCATTCGTTGACACGATGGATCGGACCTTGATGTTTCCCAGCTGCGTTACACGTTGTAGTATGGTCAGTGCACTCGGGTTCATCACATCGATTGCCAGGATGTTTCGCCTGGTGTTTCCTCGCTTTGTGTTTCCTCGCTTTGTGCCTAGTGTTTTCTCGCTTCCTCGAACCGATGTCCGTGAGTGAAGGGGAACCGGGAGGATCATCGGGGTGTTGTACATCCATCACCGCGATGGAGTGGGCGGTAGACCCCACAGGTGCAGTAAGAAGTCCACAAAAACACAGAGACGGGCGAGATGTGTTCTGCAAGAGAAGCACTTCGTTCAGTACAACCCGGGCGATGAATTAATGGCTGAGCATCAATGTAGAGCGTCTATTAGCCCAATGCACACGCACTATGCATACAGTGTGAGCAGCTTTGATCACATGGACACGATGCGCACATCATTTGGGACCTTCTGCTTTGGCTGAGTGGATACACGTTCTGCTACTGCTCAATTAAGTGGCCATGGCTTCTTTTACCGTGCGCGGCGGCCGCAATTCGTTGCGGGCGGAATAAGAAAACGCTTCGGTAATTATATTTAGCTTCATGTTTCAAAACGCCAAATGGCTAATATTACGGCGGAGTCTTCAAATTCGCAGTCTTTTTTGGTCCCGGTCGGTGTTGTTTTTGGACCCCAGACATCGAATAAACCAATCATGATCAGTATACGTTGCAATAGTTTATCCAAAGTGGAATAATTAAGGGAAGCTCAGGTTTCATTATGTCTTTTAGCCCAGAGGCCCCAATAGGTTTACGAAGAGCGAGGAGGGCAGAATCATTATCGCTGAGAGACACTGACGCCGCTCAGTTTATACGTACATAGGCTGTTTTTTATTTCAGTGGTTACACTCCCAGGAAAATCATTGCTCAACTACAACCGGACAACTTTACTGTAGCCCTCGATCCTTTGATTCAGCAGACGGGCGTTGCACTGGCGCAAATAAAATATTCCGTTAATTAACCAAATTTAAACAAATTGTTTCGCAGGGTTTATCTTTAAAACTCTTTCTTGTTCACATCTGTTTAAGTGACTGGGTGAATTCGACGTTGAATACCAGAATGTGTTGGGGTACGGCGGCGACACAGAATTACTTCTTTCTAAAGAGTGTAGTGATGTGAACAGCATAAACAAGCGACGTACGTTGTAGGCTGAACGATACGTACGTACCAGAAACGCCGCGCTTTGTTCCGCTACCAATGTTTTCGGCGTCCATCGTGTTTTTGGTCAGATGCCACATACGCACTGGCACTAGCTTACGGCGATATGTGCCAGCAGCTGCGGAAAACGTCTCCGAGGCTACAGGTCACAGCATATTCTGCGTGTGTCATGTGTTGTCACCACTAGCTGCGACTCGTTTTACTTGAAAAAAAAAACAATATTCAAACCTAGCGCGCATGTTTGATTCTTTGCGAAGGGGTTAATTAATGTATACAGGATGTATACAATTATGGTAATTTTTGTTATATGGAAGCTCTGTAATCTATGCAACATACATACATACATACATACATACATACATACATACATACATACATACATACATACATACATACATACATACATACATACATACATACATACATACATACATACATACATACATACATACATACATACATACATACATACATACATACATACGTGGTCTTGAAAGTTAAATTGTTATTTCAATAAACGCGCTATGGCTAGCCACTCAAAATTTGTTTGGCACAGGTGGTTTATGCGGTTTAGCGGACACAATTTGCGAGACAAATTAGAGTGACCCAAGACATTTTTAAGAAAACATCTTGATTAATTTTGTTGCTGTCGCTATTGTAGTATATGCTTATATTTGAAACTTGGTGCGAATCCTAAATTTCACTTTGATTCTGCTGCAGTGCTTCTGCTCCGGGATGTTCATTATAAAACTTGACACTCGTTCACCTAATTACGCACTCAGAGGCATGGGAATTAAAGCTGACTTTGAAATGGCGGCGTACGTCTTTCGTATAGTATCGTTTCTTGACACCTAACAACTGGTCAGTAGACATAGTGCCTTTTGTACTGTAGATTTTGCAACTGATTCAGAGTGGATTCGCACTTTCATGCAGGAGGAAATAACTTTAATGTGTCCTGAGGAACCCCTCCCCACCCACTCTTGGTTTAGTGGGCGGCAGGGGTCGCGGGCCGCACCCACGTTGGGACGGGAAGCCCGTGAGCCTCCGCCCTTTCGTGAGCCCTCTGGACGGCCCGGAGCTGGGTCTGGTGGTCGTCGCTTTGCAGGGCGTCCACCCAGTCTTCTTCTTTAGTGAACACGGTGCCGCTTAACGCGGAGCATTGCCAAAGCATGTGCGCTAGCGAGCAGTAAGATTCGCCACAATCCGGACACTGCGGCTCTACTTCTGGTGAATAACGGCTCAGTCTGCCTCTCGAGGGGAACGACCCAGTCTGAAGCATTCTGAATATCGATGACTGTGGTCTCGTGAGTTTAGCGTGGGGGAGTGGGAAGGTCCTCCTCGACAGCTGATAGTGCGTTGTTACTTCGTTGAAGGTGAGCAGCGGGTCTCGGTGCTCCCCTCCCTCCCCGCCACCTCGCTCGCCACGATCGCCGCGGTGCGTGAGTCCTCGCGCGCGTCCGTGCGCCAGCTCGTTGGCGTTGGGAAATTCGAGGTGCACGTCGGCCCCCATGTGGGCTGGAAACCATTTGACGAGGTGCTGACCCGCGGCTCCCTCGCTGCCGAGGACGGCCGCCGCTTCCCGGGATATCGAGCCCGAGGCGAATGCTCTTGCCGCCGATCGCGAATCTGTGTAGACGTGAGGACGTTCGGGGTCTCTCATTGCCATGGCTATTGCCACCTGTTCGGCCACTTCGGACGTTACCCCCTTGACCGATGCTGCGTTAATTATTGTGCCATCCCAGCGTACCGAGACGGCCGCGTACCGGTCGCTGCGCCCATACTGGGCCGCGTCTACAAATGCCGCCAGGCCCGGGCAGTTGGCGGTCGATTTCAGCAGTGCTCGGGCCCTCGCCTTTCGGCGCCCCTCTTTGAATTGCGGGTGGACGTTTCTCGGAAGCGGTTCTACCTTGAAAGTGCCCCTTACCGCCGCGCTGAGCGCAATCTTGTGTGCGTTGCACTCTGCCTCGGCATTTATCCCTGCTTCTTCTAGGATGCGCCTGCCGGCCCTGGTGGTCGACAGCCGCACGACCTGTGCCTTGGTCTGCGCTTCGATGATTTCTGATAGTGAATTGTGGACCCCTAACCGATCGAGCTGCTCCGTGCTTGTAGTGATCGGGAGACCTAGCACCCTTTTGACGCTCTTGCGCATCAGTGTCTCTATTTTGGCCGCGTCTCTCTTGGTCCATTTTAGCGCCGAGGCTACGTAATTGACGTGACTCATGAGGAAGGCGTGGTAAAGTCTGATGAGACTGCTCTCGCTGAGCCCTCCTCTGCGGTTCGTCACCCTGAGGATCAGCCGGAGCATGTTCTCCGTTTTGGACGTTAGTTTCATGACAGTTTGTGTGTTACCACCTTTCGCCTCAATTAGCAGCCCCAGGATTCGTATAGCGTCCACTCTGGGAATCGGCTGGCCGGCATTCGTATGTAATTTGATCGGTATTTGATCGATCGGCGTCAAATTCCTCATGCCTTGCTTTGAGGGCCTGTACAGCAACAGTTCCGATTTGTTGGGTGACAGACGGAGTCCCGTTTCCTTCAGGTACTCTTCCGTTGTGTCCAGCGCCTCTTGAAGAGCCTGCTCGACTTCTGCGTCGGACCCTCCCGGGCACCACACCGTAATGTCGTCTGCGTACAGGGCGTGATTGACGTTGGTCACTCTCGTCAGCCGGTCAGAGAGCCCTTTCATTGCCAGATTGAATAATAGTGGGGAGAGCACCGCCCCTTGTGGGGTGCCCCTCGCGCCCAGCGTGTACCAATCGGATGTGGCCTGTCCAATTTTGATCGTGGCTTTCCTGTCTCTGAGGAAGGAGCCTATGTAAGAGTGGAATTTCCGGCCGAGCCCCATCATCGAGATCGTTTCCATTAGAAATCTGTGTTTGACCGTGTCGAACGCTTTCGTTAGGTCCAGGGCCAGTATGCCCCTGGTGTCTCTGGTCATGCCGTCAATTATATGCTTTTTGAGTAGCAACATTACGTCCTGTGTGGAGAGGCCCGGTCTGAAGCCCACCATGTTATGTGGGAAGAGGCCCTCTCTCTCTATGTACCGGGATACTCGGTTATGTATGGCATGTTCGGCCGTCTTGCCTACGCACGAGGTGAGCGATATTGGTCGCATGTTCTCCGCCGCAAGTGGTTTACCGGGTTTCGGTATAAGTATGACCGAGGCCTCTTTCCACACCTCTGGTACTTCTCCCGTTTCCCACACTCTGTTGATTTCTTCGGTGAGCTTCTCGACCGACCTTCCGTCTAGGTTCCTCAACAGTTTGTTCGAGACCCCGTCCGTGCCTGTAGCGGAGCGTCCGTTGAGGCCTTGTAAGGCATCCCAAATTTCTGATTCCGTGAAAGGCGCGTCGAGTTCTTCGACCTCTGCCCCGGCGTATTGTGGATAGTCGCCGTCGCCTGACGGGCCCAGTGGCAGATACGTCTCCGCCAGCTCCTTTAGGAACTCGCTTTCCGTTTTGCCCTGCTCCTTTTGCTTTTGTAAAATCCTATCGATTGCCAATCTCTGACTTCCTTTGGATTGTTTGTCGTCTAACAGTTGCTTTAGGAGGTTCCATTTGCGCCCGGTTCTCATTTGTCCGTCTACCGACGCGCACACCTCGTTCCACTGTTGCTTGGAAAGCTCGATCGAGTGCGCTTCGATTTCCCGGTTTAGTGCCGCTACTTTCTTTCGTAGTCTGCGATTCAGTCTTTGCGTTTTCCACCTGGCCGTGATGGAATTCTTTGCCTCTAATAGGTGTGCCAATCTCGCGTCCATCCTTTCCACGCTCAGTTCAGTTTGGACAACCCTCGTCGCGGTGTTAACGTCCTCTTTGAGCCTTCTAAAAAGACTGTCTAGATCCGCGTATTCGTTTGTGTCTTCCTTCCTTATTTTGCGGAAGGCGTCCCAGTCGGTGACCTTAAAATCTCTCGGTGGTGCCGCCCTGATGGGGATCGTGACCGCCAGTATGTAGTGGTCGCTGCCGAGGTTCTCGTGCAGGTTGCGCCACTCGGCCCCTCGCACGTTCTTGACGAAGGTCAGGTCGGGCGTCGTGTCCCGCGCCACCGACGTGCCTAGTCGAGTCGGATAGCGGGGGTCCGTCACCAGCTCTAGCGAGCACGTAGTGACTGCCACCAATAGCCGCTCTCCCTTAGGCACTGGCCTTGCGTAACCCCATGATCCGTGGGGCGCGTTAAAATCTCCTGCCACTATGAGTGGGGCCCCCCTGGCCATTGAGGCCGCCTTCGTTATTATCGATGTGAACGACTGTCTGTGGTCAGAGGGCGGGCTGTACACGTTCACTACGAATACGCTGTTTTTCAGCCAACTGTTCGGTATGAGTTCGATCACGGTTACCTCCGCTTTCGCGTTGCCTAATTTCAAATCTCGTTCCTGGAAGGAGCATTTGTTCGCGACGAGGGTCGCCACTCCGCGCTTACCCTGTTCGAATTTCGACGAGGCGACCCGGTAGCCGGGCAGGGACACCTCGCTACCCAAAGTTTCTTGTAAGATTATGACGTGCGGTTTGTCCGCCTGTGAGGCAACGAACTGTAGCAGCGGAGCCTTGCGCTTTTTGAAGCTAGCGCAATTCCACTGCCACACTAACAGCTCTCTAGTTGAGTTGGTCGCCATGATTGATGCCTTGGATTTGTTTAGCACCCACAGGCGCCACGTGTGCTTCGATACGCGTCACTCTCGCCGCGAGCGCTACCATGCTCTCCGCTAGTTGCTGGACCATTAGCTGCAATGAGCTAATCGACTGCTTAATTCCCAATAGGACGCTACTGGACTCGGGTTCCGCCGGGTTTCCCTCCTCCGTCAGGGGAGGGGCCCTGCGTTTGACCGAGCGAACCGACTGCTCCCCTTGCGGGGTCGGTGTACTTTGCGGCACCTGCTGCTGCTGTTGGTCGACTAGCTGAGGAGTGGAACCGTGTTTCCGAAACGATTCGAAATCCGCCCTCATTTGCTGAATCTCCGCCTTGAGGCGCGCGTTTTCTTCCGCTAGCTGAGCTATTCTAGAGTCTTCCTTGGTATGCTTTGGCAATGCTACCTGCGTTACCTTTGATTGTGAAGGCGGTTTTGGCTTGGCCCGGTCCGCCCAGGTCGGCCCTTCTTGAATGCGCACTTGGGAGCGGGAGCGCCCCCTGGAGCGAGAACGGCCTCTCGATCGGCTGCGCTGTTGTAGTGTCGGCATTGTCGAACGTCCTCCTCTGGGGCACTTGACACGCTGGAATCACGTGATCTACTCTCTAGCTGTTGCGGATGGCTTTGCAGCTGCGATTTCTTCGCATTTCTGCGTCGGCGCCTCCTGCGCCGCACGACGTAAGGGATTTGGTATCGTTGCTTGCACTTGCTGTCCGCCGTCGGGTGTTGGCCCCCGCAGAGGGCGCACTTGGGCGAGCACTGGTGGTCTGCAGCCGGGTCGTTGGCTCTGCAGCCGCGGCACCTCTTCTTGCCAGGATTAGGACAGACGTCGACTCTGTGACCCAAGTCACCGCACCCGTAGCACACGTCGTTCTGCCGCTTGTAGAGCGTGCAGCGTATTAGGCTTACGCCACACATGACGTAGTTCGGCACTTTCATGCCGTTGAAGAGCACTACCACCGTCGAGGTGTTTTTGATCCGCTTGGCTTCCAAGGCCATGGGATTTCTTTGGTTCACGATCATGGCCTGAAGCTGGGCCTCGTTGATTTCGGGGTCCACTCCTCTGATGACCCCCTTGCACGTGTTGTCCGGCGCCGCAATGTATGCGGCCACATTGTATGCGCCTTCTCTTAGGTGAAGCTTTTGAACTCCGGCGTATGCGTTCGCGTTCTTCTCGGTTGGCGTGGACACGACGAGAATGTTTTGGGTTGCGTTCGGACAAACGATGTCTTCCACGGTCTCGTTCGGCGGGAGTGAGGCCGCCATTGCTAGCGCTTGCGCCAGGCGAATCTGACTCACTTTTTTTACGTCGAGGCCGTCTCTCGGCCTCACTATGATGCGAATGTGGTCCCTCGGTAGCCGGGGGAGCCTCGATGCGGCGACGAGGCGCTTGACCGCGCTCTGCGGGCCGGCCGTGCGGCGGCCGCCCTTCGTCTCTGCTCGTCCCTCGTTGCCTCGGTCCGGAACGGTCGGTCCCGGTGTGGCCTTCTTTTTTCTGCCCATGGCCGTCGTCCAGCCAGGGCGATTCGCTTCTTCTTGGGAGATGTCCTCTCCCGGCACGACGGTCTCCATAGCGGGCATACTGCCGCGCACACGTACGAGCGAGGCCTGGGCCTGCTCGCTCCTCGCCCCCGACGATAGGCCTAGTCGGGTAAGGCTAGCTGAGCCGCGGCGTGGTCCGAACTAAAAAGCCTCGGAAATGGAAAAGAGTTCACTGACGGGAAGAAAAATCGGACATCGGCGTGTTCCTTAGAAGAAACTGCGTCGAATAGTGCACATTTGGTTGCTAGGAATCACAGAAATCAGTCCGAAAATGAGCACAGAAGCGGGAGCCGAACATTCCACATACGCACTGGTCAGCTTCTTCTTCTTCTTCCTTTCATGCAGCGTTTTGAATTTTCCTTGAGTCTGCTAGGTAAATGAAAGTGTCGCGTAACGTGGTGTTCTGTTATTAATAAAAGCTGTCGGAAAGAAGGAAACCATAGACGGTTCCTACGGGCCCACATAGATTGCGTTAGCACATGGAGCAGTTCTTTGGTTCTCTTGTCGCAATATTTTGCTCTTCAGCTCATTTAGACTCATCAGAAAGCCTGTAAGAAAAAGAAAACGTACGTCATGACGCACGAGAAGAAAAAGTTCCTAGCAATTCGTAACAAGAGTCGACAAAGAGGCACTGGGAAAACTCGATAATAATGTATGCATCACGGCCTTCGCCGGCGAGTCGTGATAGAATCTTGTCATATAAATATGTCAAGTAAATTTTATACATGGCTACTTTCCATTACGTAGGTATGCAAATGCGCAGTGTTTCATAGATGCCTAGCACAAATGGGTCATACGTTTTAATTTGGAAATACGCTTTGTCGCGATCTAAATGATGACAAAGCGCAGCGGCGGCGAGAAGCTCATCGTGATAGCTGCATTACGGCTCTCCTTTATTCTTCGATGGCAGTGTCTCCCAGAGGACGAGGGGACCAAGGTCTTATGAAGCTGCTAATGAACTGAAACTTGGCATATTTCATGATCGAGGAGTGGATTTACTGGGATAAAATCTACACGCGCGGAAAATATTGGCGCCGCGGCGAATATACATGAATGATCACATTCGCAGCAAAGAACGAAAGAGGAGACAGAATTTATGCCTGATCTCCCGTTTATATATATAAAAAAAAAATATCGTGTGAGTTTGCATGTCTCCCTGCACTGCGTATTATATATTCCTCACGGAAAAATATAAAATATTGCCTAAAGAAAGCTAATCTTTCTTTGGCATGTCACCTATTAAACCGCAAACGAGGCTAATGTCGTTGAAAGTTGGAGCGAACGATAGAAAGCATGAGAAATGTGACGTCGAGGGACTGGAAGAGGGTGGTATGGAGTACAGGGCAAATAGCTGTAGTCGATATTCATATATAAACCAACGTGGAAGAAACGGAGTTGGACAAGTTTTGTAACGTGCAGAGCACATGTGCGTTGGTCTTCAGAGCAACAGAGTGGCTGCCGAGGGAAGGCAAACGCTGTCGAGGACGACAGAGGAGATTAGCTGGAAGGATGAGATTAGGAAACATTGCCGGCATGAGATGGAGTCAGGTGACACTGGACTGGGGATGAAGTATCTTGGAGAGGCCTTCATCCTGCAGTGGACATAGAAGAGTATTATGATGATTATGATGAAGGAGACGATTCAGTTATTCAATAGCCGTGCTGAGAGTCGGAGGCTCCTGTCTACCGCGCACTTATTATTACAGTGTCAGAGTTTCTGAGGTTACTTTCTCCTGTTCAAAACGCCAAGACATCTGAAAGCTCGCTGGCAAGTAAACTGCCCAAAATAGTCGCTCGTTGCTGCAGACGGAGCTTTTTCTCCCGACAGCTCGGAACTTGTAATGAAGGCTGCACTCCCTTGAGTCGACCCTTTTAAGGGCCGCCCGTTGTTTTGACGCGCGCGTAAAATTCG